>NC_052344.1:4852500-5090000 GCF_016432855.1 Salvelinus namaycush | reverse complement strand
CCACAGACTGCCACTGAACCATCAAGGCCCTGGGTACCAGCACTCTGCTAATTATCGGTTCTAATTCACACTGCAGAGCCAAACAACCTTTTATTGAGGATGTCACGCTTCTCTGACACTGACAATCTTTCTTCCTTGCCAGCATGGTTCATTGACTATCAACTCTGCTGGTCTCCCACTTAATCTATCCTGTACCTGTTGGGATTTATTTTCTTATTCTGTGGTTTTCCTAGAGATGTATTGATTTTAATCTATGGTTTTCCTCTTAAGGAGAATTAGGATATACGTGCACCTACTTCCCTGCAGGTCTGTGGAGGTGTGAAATGTAAACAGATAATGGATGGCTTTCTCTCAGGTGCTGAGGGTTTTTAATGTATTCCACAGACTATTAGGATGGAGAACTTCCTACACACCCTCAGATGGCACCCTCAGATGGTCACTAGCTTTGAAGTACTCAGGAAGTCTAATATACTTCACTGGGGGTCTAAATTAATCTATAACATCTCCAAGATGTTTTTATCTCCAAGATGTATTACAGTAAAACTGTAGTGTTGTGTTTGCATCAACTAAGTCCTGTGTATTTTCTTTTCTTGGCTGCCTGGCAATATCAGATAATGGATGTGTTTGTTTGTGACAACTGGATAATGGTGTCCGTTTCATTAACAAAACGATACTGAAAATACTGTACATCCTATTTTAATACTTGTTGTAATATGGTGTCCCAAAAGGGCACCATACAAAGAAAATAAGTGTCACCTTTCATCACTGCCAAAGATTATGCTAAAATGAATTAAAAAGTGTCAATCATCCACACATAATAAAGTGTGATAGATGTTAACCTATTAGTCAGAGTGTATGGTGTAAACAGACATGAGATACACACTTACAAAGGATACATCACTCCAGGCTCTCCTGTCCTCAAGGCATTGATGTTCAGGCCCACTCTCCCCTGGACTGAGTTCAAATGCTGAAAGGATGGCTGACTCAAATCCACTTGCTTTCAGTCCATCACATCAGTGTCAAATAGCTAAGGATTAAACATTCTTAATTCTCTCAACCAGAAAAGTTGTACTTTTTTGTTTTACTGGCACACTGAGACACTGACACAACGGAACGTGTCAAAAGGAATGTAGACCTACACAATTATATCACTAGTGACCTGTTTTCGACCTGGGAGTGTTGAGATGACACTGTATATGCGCAATGCATTGCAAACCACGTACTGTACCTATGTAAAAGATATTTGGGTTAAGGTCATTCTACGCCTCACACTGGTTTACAAAGGCAAACAACAATACCCTCATCCCCGGGGCTGGCCTGGGATGCACTATCTCCATGAGAGAAACATTGTGCAACTTTTAACCTGATTTAGCATCTGATAGCAGGCTTTACAGAGTCCACGGTGTTCGTTGTCAAAATGCACTGTCTTGTGGCTTTTTGTCAAAATCAAGTGATCCACATGTTCATTGAAATGAATGTTAGAGAGTACACAGCTCATGGATATAACTTTCAAGTCATTTTTTTTGGAACAAACCTCAACAAGGATGGAGTAAAGTGAAAGGAAATACAATTTATTCGTTTTACACAGTTCTAGAAACGCAACTCTCCACTGTCGCTGTTCTTTGACTCGCCGTCGCTGTAGCATTCTGTCATCTTTGGCACGGGAGCACGGCTGCGCATCTCTCCAGCTGACATTTCAACTATCCCACCACCACTGGACACGTTGACATCTAACAGACTCTGCAAGTGTTTAATGTAGTATATTGCAGCACGAAGTGTCTCCACTTTGCTGAGTCTTTTGTCCTCGAACTCTTGGGGAAGATGCTCCCGGAGCCGTGCGTAACCCTCGTTTACGCAGCGCACCCGCTGCCGTTCCCTTTCGTTCCTTTTTCGAATGAACGCTGGTTCGAATGAATAGTCATATACATCGATGTGCCTGTGGAATGGGAAATACGAGAGACTCCCTGTGAATCTCTGACCGTACACAGGATCCAGGTAGGTTGTTGTGTCCAGGGGAAAGGGCAGTCCACGCGTGTCCTTGTAATGCGCTATCTGGTGATCCATGGAGAGGCCGAGCGCTATAGGTCTGACATATGGCATGCGCTCAAATAATCCCTTCTTGTGGTCCGACATCTCTCTGCAAAGAAATAAAATAATTTAGGGTTGATTTATGCTGGTGATATAGGCTATTCATTATAACACAAAACTCTTAGGTTAGCCTATCATCATGGAAACTATGAAACTCATCCCACACATGTTTTTATTAGAAATTATAGGCTATTTCTAACTTTCGTGCATCTTAATTTTCCAAACACCCAAAAGCCTTCGAAATTACAGTGTCAAATACATGGCACAGGCTAGCACATTCCCATTAATTCCACAATTGAATTCATGACCCGAGTTTACCTCGTCACAGAGTCTTCACAATCATCTCTCCTCGTGCGTTATCTCCTTTCCCCGTTTATGTTTGTCTATTGAAGTATGCAGGTGAAATTGTAACCTGTTAGAGAACAAGTTGTCACATCCCCATTCCCTCTGTCTGTGACAATCTCTAGTTTTTGTTGGTTATCATGCCAGGTGGGTGTGATCTTAAACTGGGCGGGGAGGGAGAGAGAGATATGCAACCCTTTCTCTCGAGACAAAACTACAGTATGCTATGTATATGAGTAGACATGTATTACTGAAAAATAATTGGGGATTTACTTTTGACAGCAAAAGAATAGGGACAGTTTGGCAAATGGGAGATATAACTGTCAAACAAAAGCCAAGTCTAATTTGCATATCAAATAAGCATCTAAGTCATTTAATTTAAGTTACATTTACAAAGTTGTGGACCTGTGCAACCTGAAACCGTTTTTGTTAGGGTCCGTGATAAAATAAAAAACAGAGGCTTTGGCAAATGACCTTAGCTCAGATGTTCGTCCTGCAGCGCAGCTTCCTGCGCGCGCATGCTCAGTGTGTCACGCTGTCATGGACCCGGAGAGGAAGCCTTTTGGTATGTTAGCTTTTGTTTTCTTACAATTTTAACTTACTGTATGCTACATTTGTATATATTGCATGAATATACAACATCGCAGCATTGTCTTTGAATCGTCAACGTGAGCTATACGCTCAAATAGGGATCGTAACGTTTGTTAGATCAAATTGTTAGTTTCTCTTGATTCTCGTTAACGCTATTCTTAGCATGCTAGCTAGATATCCAGCTAACTACATTACCAATGGTATTCATGTGTAGCGAAAAAGTGCAATATGCAGGAATCGTTCCGCCTTTACCTAATAGTTGGCCTAATTTAAGTTTGTGACAAAACAAACAATGGATAGTGTAGAGAATTTTTTTCCCATGTAAATCGCTGTGAAATATATTTTAATTAAACCAGAAATATTGTACTTTCTGCTGTTTGACTTGCTTTCAATGAGTGACAGATCTATAAGTCACATTTCTATGTGAATTTGGTCTGGTCGCCCAAAAAGTTACATTTTGCAGCTACTGTATGTGAAATTGGTCAGGTCCCCCAAAAAGTTATTGCTTACTTGGTTGATAGGGTCTCAGTGCAGTGGCTCTGATTTGGGACTGTAACATGTTCTATGAAAGAGATCTCTTGTTATTAGCTAGCTAACTTATGCATTGTCATATTTTGCTACTTGTTTTAGTGAATGTGACATGAAGCAAATTGATGATTGATATCTGTGTCTATCCTCTCCAGCCGGCAGAATGCACACATTTCACACTATCTTGGATGAGCACACACTGCCGAAGTCAGGTATCCAACCACTGTGATAGACTTTCCACACACATTTTAATGTATTTTTTTTGTCAGCCACAAATGGGATATTACACAGCGTTTTCTAACACCATAGACTTTTTTTTGATTCCTCTCTAGAATGAATGACATGAACCTCAGCCCAGTTGGGATGGACCAGTTAAGTGTGCCCGCTGTGAGTGCCAGTCATCTGGGTCTACCCACCTCCCCAACACACAACCCCATCACTACACAGGGTAAAACACATTTACTTATCTGGTGAAACTATACTATCTTAATTTGTTTACATATTTATGGCAATTATAGTTGTTGATACAATGGCCGATACATTCGTTTTGTCCCCCTTTACTTCAGGCATGTCTGTGGCTATACCCAGCCTGGGGCCCTCTCTTGGGTCTCTGCCCTCTGCTCTGTCGCTCATGCTGCCAATGGGTCCTCTTGGTGACCGAGGGGTCATGTGTGGCCTTCCAGAGAGGAACTACTCATTACCTCCTCCCCCCTACCCACACCTGGAGAGTAGCTACTTCAGACACATACTGCCAGGTAGGGCTAAGCACTTCTCTTCACCACGGTCTGTCATCTCCATTGTATCTCTCATGGATATCTTAAGGATTCATGATATTACACCATGACATGTTAGCTGGTCTATATGTACATGGATTGGATATGATTTCTCTTTCTCTCTATCAAGGTATCCTGTCTTACCTGGCAGACCGGCCTCCCCCTCAGTACATTCACCCCAGCAGTCTGAACATGGACGGGACTCTCTCTGTGTCCAGCCAGAACCCCTCAGGGCTGGACCCTTACAGTGGCCCTGGTGGGCCTCTGGAACAGGGCCTGGTGTCCCTGGACTCCCGTCAGGTCAGTGGCCAGGGAGACCTCCACCAGGGTGGGGGCCACGAGGTGCAGCTGGACTCCACAGGGCTGAACATGGAGTCCCGGGTCAGCAGCCCCATGTCCCCAGACAGGATGGGAGAGGACCTGGCCAACATGGAGGGGGTGGTGGGGGCTGAGAACCAGCAGCAGCTGGGAGGGAGAGGCCAGAACCACGAGGGCCTGGGAAGAGTTGAGTCCTCTGGGGGCGTGATGCCTCTGCACGGGCCTGGCCTGGAGCTTCCTGTGGGGATGGAGCCAGAGCACCTAGGGGGTCGGGTGGGGAACTCAGGGGGAGGCGGTCTGGCGGAGTCTTTGCACAGCTCAGGGGAGCTGAACTCTGGGGTGGTGAGTGTGGTGCTCACCCAGTCCCAGCTGGAGCCTGTGTCCCTCCATGGTCATTCGGGCATGGGCCTAGAGCCGGTGAACGTGTCCCCCATCACGGCGGAGGTGTCCATGGGGCCAGAGAACAGCCTGTTGCTGGTCAACTCCACCCTGCAGCTGGAGGACTCCACCTCCAACAAGGAGAACATGGTCACTGCCTTCACCATCTGTGAGTAAGAGGGAAGAATGGCAGACATTTTTGTTTTGTGTTTACTTGTGCTGAGTTATTGCTGAGCACGATGGCTCATTTTTGGTCTGTAAGGAAAATTTGAGCTTGGTAATGTATAAAGCTATACTAGCTTACTGTTCTGTTCTTGTCATCCATTGGAAGTCTTTGAACTTCTGATCTGTATATCTTTCTTAATTTGTTGTTATATTGCGTCTGTGAACAGGGTGTACGCTGTGTGAGCGGTCGTATCCCTCCGACTGCCCAGAGCACGGCCCAGTCACCTTTATCCCTGACACGCCCATCCAGAGCAGAGCCCGTCTGTCTCTGCCTTGCCCGCTCTGCCTCCGCATCTCTGTAGCTGATGAGCCTTTAGGTATGGAAACCGCTGTGGAGATGCAAGTTCGCTTCCTGAGAACACCTTCCTGATATTGAGTGATTAGAACAGCCTCTATTCATCTGGGCATGGACTCTACAAGGTGTCAAGTGTTCCTCAGGGATGCTGGCCCTTGTTGACTCCAATGCTTCCCACAGTTGTTTCAAGTTGGCTGGATGTCCTTTGTGTGGTGGACCATTATTCAAACGTTAAACTGTTGAGCGTGAAAAACCCAGTAGCGTTGCGGTTGTAGACACAAACTGGTGCGCCTGGCACCTACTACCATACCCTGTTCAAAGGCAGACATCTTTTATATTGCCTATTCGCCCTCTGAATGGCACACATACACAATCCATGTCTCAATTGTCTCAAGGCTTAAACATCCTTCTTCAACCTGTCTCACCCTCTTCATCTACACTGGTTGAAGTGGATTTAACAAGTGGTGTCAATAAGGGATCATAGCTTTCACCTTGATTCAACTGGTCAGTCTATGTCATGGAAAGAGCAGGTGTTCTTAATGTTTTGTCTACTCAGTGTATATTGATTTGGACATTTCCATGTAAAAGAACCCATAAGCACCAACGTGAAGTTCATAGAAGCATTTAAAATTGGGTGTCAAATGAAAGCCAAGAGTCCATATTGTTTTTTTACGTTAATGCATATATACATTTTTCAACCATGTTCCCTCCTAAAATTGTTGATTAAGCAAAAGCTTTGATTTCTGGTCAAACAGATGGAAAATAGGTCTCAGAAAACCTCTACCAGGAAAAAGTCTTAATAGCTATTATAAAAAGATAAAAATACAATAATGTTGAAGACCCCTGCCAACTAATATCAACACTTATATTTAGTTTTGGAGACTTTTTCCTGCCTTCTGTAAGTTTAAAAAACATTTTGTGCCTTGAAATTACATTACCAAAAACCCGCCTCTTTTACAATATTTTCTAATTTCTCTCCCTAATGAGGAGGGATGATAATGAAAAAGGTAGACATATCAATTAGTTAGTGTTTTTACTGATATTTTGTTCAGGAATTATTAATTGATTAAAGCACAATTACCAAATCGGTAATTTCTGCAATTGAATTGGCTACAATGGGAAATCATGGTAGTCACAAACCACAGTTGGGTTCACAAGATTGGACAGTACAGTAAAGAAAAGTACAGTACAGTACAGGAAAGTATAGTACAGTGAACAGTAGAGCACACTAGATTTGAGTACACTAATGTACTGAACTATACTATACTTTACTGAACTCTGTATTGAACTCTACTGTACTGTGCTCTACTGTACTCCGAGCTCTACTGTAATGTACTCTACTCTGAGCTCTACTGTACTGTAATGTACTCTACTGTACTCCGAGCTCTACTGTGCTGTACTCTACTGTACTCCGAGCTCTACAGTGCTGTAATGTACTCCGAGCTCTACTGTGCTGTACTCTACTGTACTCTGAGCTCTACTGTGCTGTACTCTACTGTACTCTGAGCTCTACTGTGCTGTAATGTACTCTACTGTACTCTGAGCTCTACTGTGCTGTAATGTACTCTACTGTACTCTGAGCTCTACTGTGCTGTACTCTACTCTACTCCGAGCTCTACTGTGCTGTACTGTACTCTGGGCTCTACTGTGCTGTAATGTACTCTACTGCACTCCGAGCTCTACTGTGCTGTACTTTACTGTACTCCGAGCTCTACTGTGCTGTACTCTACTGTACTCCGAGCTCTACTGTGCTGTACTGTACTCTGAGCTCTACTGTGCTGTAATGTACTCTACTGTGCTGTACTCTGAGCTCTACTGTACTGTACTCTGAGCTCTACTGTGCTGTACTCTGAGCTCTACTGTGCTGTACTCCGAGCTCTACTGTGCTGTATTGTACTCTGAGCTCTACTGTGCTGTAATGTACTCTGAGCTCTACTGTGCTGTAATGTACTCTACTGTACTCCGAGCTCTACTGTGCTGTACTCTACTGTACTCCGAGCTCTACTGTGCTGTACTCTGAGCTCTACTGTGCTGTACTCCGTGCTGTACTGCACTCCGAGCTCTACTGTGCTGTACTCTACTGTACTCCGAGCTCTACTGTGCTGTAATGTACTCTACTGTACTCGGGGCTCTACTGTGCTGTAATGTACTCTGAGCTCTACTGTGCTGTAATGTACTCTACTGTACTCTGAGCTCTACTGTACTCTACTGTACTCCAAGCTCTACTGTGCTGCACTGTACTCTGAGCTCTACTGTGCTGTACTCTACTGTACTGGAATGTACTCTGAGCTTTACTGTGCTGTACTCTGAGCTCTACTGTGCTTTTAATGTACTCTACTGTGCTGTACTCTGAGCTCTACTGTACTGTACTCTGAGCTCTACTGTGCTGTAATGTACTCTACTGTGCTGTACTCTGAGCTCTACTGTGCTGTACTCTGAGCTCTACTGTGCTGTAATGTACTCTACTGTACTCTGAGCTCTGCTGTAATGTACTCTGAGCTCTGCTGTAATGTACTCTGAGCTCTGCTGTAATGTACTCTGAGCTCTACTGTACTGTACTCTGAGCTCTACTGTACTGTACTCTGAGCTCTACTGTACTGTACTCTGAGCTCTACTGTACTGTACTCTGAGCTCTACTGTACTGTACTCTGAGCTCTACTGTACTGTACTCTGAGCTCTACTGTGCTGTAATGTACTCTACTGTACTCTGAGCTCTACTGTGCTGTACTCTACTGTACTCCGAGCTCTACTGTGCTGTACTGTACTCTGGGCTCTACTGTGCTGTACTCTACTGTACTCCGAGCTCTACTGTGCTGTAATGTACTCTACTGTGCTGTACTCTGAGCTCTACTGTGCTGTACTCTGAGCTCTACTGTGCTGTACTCTGAGCTCTACTGTGCTGTACTCTGAGCTCTACTGTGCTGTACTCTGAGCTCTACTGTGCTGTAATGTACTCTACTGTACTCCGAGCTCTACTGTGCTGTAATGTACTCTACTGTGCTGTACTCTGAGCTCTACTGTGCTGTACTCTGAGCTCTACTGTGCTGTACTCTGAGCTCTACTGTGCTGTAATGTACTCTACTGTACTCTGAGCTCTACTCTACTGTACTCTGAGCTCTACTGTGCTGTACTCTGAGCTCTACTGTGCTGTACTCTGAGCTCTACTGTGCTGTACTCCGTGCTGTACTGCACTCCGAGCTCTACTGTGCTGTACTCTACTGTACTCCGAGCTCTGCTGTGCTGTACTCTACTGTACTCTGAGCTCTACTGTGCTGTAATGTACTCTACTGTACTCCGAGCTCTACTGTGCTGTACTGTACTCTGAGCTCTACTGTGCTGTAATGTACTCTGAGCTCTACTGTGCTCTAATGTACTCTACTGTACTCCAAGCTCTACTGTGCTCTACTGTACTCCAAGCTCTACTGTGCTGCACTGTACTCTGAGCTCTACTGTGCTGTACTCTACTGTACTCCGAGCTCTACTGTGCTGCACTGTACTCTGAGCTCTACTGTGCTGTACTCTGAGCTCTACTGTGCTGTACTCTACTGTACTGTAATGTACTCTACTGTACTC
Organism: Salvelinus namaycush; assembly: GCF_016432855.1. Lineage (NCBI taxonomy): Eukaryota > Metazoa > Chordata > Actinopteri > Salmoniformes > Salmonidae > Salvelinus > Salvelinus namaycush. Next base: position 5,080,889 of record NC_052344.1, on the reverse strand, counting down.
TGAGCTCTACTGTGCTGTACTCTGAGCTCTACTGTGCTGTAATGTACTGTGCTGTACTCTGAGCTCTACTGTGCTGTAATGTACTCTACTGTGCTGTACTCTGAGCTCTGCTGTACTGTACTCTGAGCTCTACTGTGCTGTACTCTGAGCTCTACTGTGCTGTAATGTACTCTACTGTGCTGTACTCTAAGCTCTACTGTGCTGTACTCTGAGCTCTACTGTGCTGTACTCTGAGCTCTACTGTGCTGTACTCTGAGCTCTACTGTGCTGTACTTCGAGCTCTACTGTTCTGTACTCTGAGCTCTACTGTGCTGTACTCCGTGCTGTACTGCACTCCGAGCTCTACTGTGCTGTACTTTACTGTACTCTGAGCTCTGCTGTGCTGTACTCTACTGTACTCTGAGCTCTACTGTGCTGTAATGTACTCTACTGTACTCCGAGCTCTACTGTGCTGTACTGTACTCTGGCTCTACTGTGCTGTAATGTACTCTGAGCTCTAATGTATTCTACTGTACTCTGAGCTCTACTGTACTCTACTGTACTTCAAGCTCTACTGTGCTGCACTGTACTCTGAGCTCTACTGTGCTGTACTCTACTGTACTCCGAGCTCTACTGTGCTGCACTGTACTCTGAGCTCTACTGTGCTGTACTCTGAGCTCTACTGTGCTGTACTCTACTGTACTGTAATGTACTCTACTGTGCTGTACTCTACTGTACTCCGAGCTCTACTGTGCTGCACTGTACTCTGAGCTCTACTGTGCTGTACTCTGAGCTCTACTGTGCTGTACTCTGAGCTCTACTGTGCTGTAATGTACTCTACTGTGCTGTACTCTGAGCTCTACTGTACTGTACTCTGAGCTCTACTGTGCTGTACTCTGAGCTCTACTGTGCTGTAATGTACTCTACTGTGCTGTACTCTGAGCTCTACTGTGCTGTACTCTGAGCTCTACTGTGCTGTACTCTGAGCTCTACTGTGCTGTAATGTACTCTACTGTGCTGTACTCTGAGCTCTACTGTACTGTACTCTGAGCTCTACTGTGCTGTACTCTGAGCTCTACTGTGCTGTAATGTACTGTGCTGTACTCTGAGCTCTACTGTGCTGTACTCTGAGCTCTACTGTGCTGTACTCTGAGCTCTACTGTGCTGTAATGTACTCTACTGTACTCCGAGCTCTACTGTGCTGTAATGTACTCTACTGTGCTGTACTCTGAGCTCTACTGTGCTGTAATGTACTGTGCTGTACTCTGAGCTCTACTGTGCTGTACTCTGAGCTCTACTGTGCTGTACTCTGAGCTCTACTGTGCTGTACTCTGAGCTCTACTGTGCTGTAATGTACTGTGCTGTACTCCGAGCTCTACTGTGCTGTAATGTACTCTACTGTGCTGTAATGTACTCTACTGTACTCCGAGCTCTACTGAGCTGTACTCTGAGCTCTACTGTGCTGTACTCTGAGCTCTACTGTGCTGTACTCTGAGCTCTACTGTGCTGTAATGTACTCTACTGTACTCCGAGCTCTACTGTGCTGTAATGTACTCTACTGTGCTGTACTCTGAGCTCTACTGTACTGTACTCTGAGCTCTACTGTGCTGTACTCTGAGCTCTACTGTGCTGTAATGTACTCTACTGTACTCCGAGCTCTACTGTGCTGTAATGTACTCTACTGTACTCCGAGCTCTACTGTGCTGTAATGTACTCTACTGTGCTGTACTCTGAGCTCTACTGTGCTGTAATGTACTCTACTGTGTTTGCCATACATTTTAAGTGAAACATCTGAGTCTCAGCGTTACTCTATTCCGTTACTGTGGAATTGCCCATCTATGAGATCTGTCCACTCAAAAACAACTTATAGCTTGTTTGCCCGTCATTAATATCTCTATATGTGTGTGTCTCTAAGGAGTGTTTGCCCGGGACATCATACCTCCTAGGACCTGCTTTGGGCCCATGGTGGGTCAGCACTGTAGCAACGTAGACCTGCAAGACTGGCCAGACAAGGACACCCCTCAGATATGGAAGGTCAGTGGCTTACACTGTCCACATCTCCTCATTTAGATTTCAGATGACCTTGTAATGAATTGCATGTGAGTCAATGAAATGCTATGTCAGTTATGTGGATGAAGGGAGGCACCATTCTGACCAGTAGATGGCGGTGTTGTTTCAGATGTTCCACAACAACGTGCTGGAGTTCTGTATTGTGACCACAGATGAGAATGAATGCAACTGGATGATGTTTGTCCGCAAGGCAAGGTAATTATCACTTAGTGAAGCAATCTCATGCATTCGGCTCAATGTTATTATCTTTGATCCAAAATGGCTTCCACTCAGATATGTGGTGTCTCTGTGAGCAGGACCAGAGAGGAGCAGAACCTGGTGGCCTACCCCGACAACGGGAAGCTGTTCTTCTGCACGTCCACTGAGATCCTCCCAGACCAGGAGCTGCTCTTCTACTACACCAGGGACTACTGCAGGCAGATGGGGGTCCCTCAGGTCCCAGAGGGCCAGGTGTGCCAGTGCGGCAAAGAGTGCCATTCCTTCGCCGAGCTCAAGTCCCACCTGAGCAGCCACAACAACCACGGCCATTCCCACAGCCCCAGCCAGGACCACCACCAGGACCACCACCAGGAGGGCAAGCTGCCCAGCGGTACCTCCATCTCCTCCTCATCCCCCTGGGCCTGCCACTCCCACAACAGCAGCCTCTCTAATAACACTAACAACTCTGGCTCCAACACGCACAGACACTCGCTTGAGAGGAAGTACAAGTGCAGTATGTGCTCACGGGCGTTCACCACGTCCACTAAGCTCAACGTGCACTTCATGGGACACGTGGGGATGAAGCCGCACAAGTGTGAATACTGCAGCAAGGCCTTCAGTGATCCGAGCAACCTGAGGATGCACCTCAAGATACACACAGGTAGGGTGGCGTGGCCTATAGGTAGGGGATGGGTGGCGTGGCCTACAGGTAGGGGATGGGTGGCGTGGCCTACAGGTAGGGGATGGGTGGCGTGGCCTACAGGCAGGGGGTGGGTGGCGTGGCCTACAGGCAGGGGGTGGGTGGCGTGGCCTACAGGCAGGGGGTGGGTGGCGTGGCCTACAGGTAGGGGGTGGGTGGCGTGGCCTACAGGTAGGGGGTGGGTGGCGTGGCCTACAGGTAGGGGGTGGGTGGCGTGGCCTACAGGCAGGGGGTGGGTGGCGTGGCCTACAGGCAGGGGGTGGGTGGCGTGGCCTACAGGCAGGGGGTGGGTGGCGTGGCCTACAGGCAGGGGGTGGGTGGCGTGGCCTACAGGCAGGGGGTGGGTGGCGTGGCCTACAGGCAGGGGGTGGGTGGCGTGGCCTACAGGCAGGGGATGGGTGGCGTGGCCTACAGGTAGGGGATGGGTGGCGTGGCCTACAGGTAGGGGATGGGTGGCGTGGCCTACAGGTAGGGGATGGGTGGCGTGGCCTACAGGTAGGGGATGGGTGGCGTGGCCTACAGGTAGGGGATGGGTGGCGTGGCCTACAGGCAGGGGATGGGTGGCGTGGCCTACAGGCAAGGGGTGGGTGGCGTGGCCTACAGGCAGGGGATGGGTGGCGTGGCCTACAGGCAAGGGGTGGGTGGCGTGGCCTACAGGCAAGGGGTGGGTGGCGTGGCCTACAGGCAAGGGGTGGGTGGCGTGGCCTACAGGCAAGGGGTGGGTGGCGTGGCCTACAGGTAGGGGATGGGTGGCGTGGCCTGCAGGTAGGGGATGGGTGGCGTGGCCTGCAGGTAGGGGATGGGTGGCGTGGCCTACACTCACACGTGCACACATACACACATACACATTGACATGGGACCTCGCAACATAGCAGCTTAGCATTTTCTGTGTCAGTGTTAGGGGTGTTTTTAGATTAGTTAAGATATTATTGAAGTCGTTTTAAAACACATGATGGTTCTATTGTATACAGTACCAGTCAAAAGTTTGGACACACCTACTCATTCAAGGGTTTTTCTTTATTTGAACTATTTTCTACATTGTAGAATAATAGTGAAGACATCAAAACTATGAAATAACACACATGGAATCATGTAGTAACCAAAGAAGTGTTAAACAAATCAAAATGTATTTTTTATTCTTCAAAGTAGCCACCCTTTGTCTTGATGACAGCTTTGCGCACTCTTGGCATTCTCTCAACCAGCTTCATCCGGAATGCTTTTCCAACAGTCTTGAAGGAGTTCCCACATATGCTGAGCACTTGTTGGCTGCTTTTCCTTCACTCTGCGGTCCAACTCATCCCAAACCATCTCAATTGGGTTGAGGTCGGGTGATTGTAGAGGCCAGGTCATCTGATGCAGCTCTCGTTCACTGTCCTTGGTTAAATAGCCCTTACACAGCCTGGAGGTGTGTTGGGTAATTGTCCTTTTGAAAAACGATAGTGATAGTCCCACTAGGCGCAAACCAGATGGGATGGCGTATCACTACAGAATGTTGTGGTAGTCATGCTGGTTAAGTGTGCCTTGAATTCTAAATAAATCACAGTGTCACCAGCAAAGCACCTCCTCCTTCATGCTTCACGGTGGGAACCACACATGCAGAGATCATCCGTTCACCTACTCTGCGTCTCACAAAGACACGGCGGTTGGAACCAAAAATCTCAAATTTGGGCTCATCAGACCAAAGGACAGATTTTGACCAGTCTAATGTCCATTGCTCGTGTTTCTTGGCCCAAGCAGGTCTCTTCTTCTTATTGGTGTCCTTTAGTAGTGGTTACTTTGCAGCAATTCGACCATGAAAGCCTGATTCACTCAGTCTCCTCTGAACAGTTGTTGAGATGTGTCTGTTACTTGAACTCTGTGAAGCATTTATTTGGGCTCCAATCTGAGGCTGGTAACTCTAATGAACTTATCCTCTGCAGGAGAGGTAACTGGGTCTTCCATTCCTGTGGCGGTCCTCATGAAAGCCAGTTTCAACATAGCGCTTGATGGTTTTTGCGACTGCACTTGAAGAAACTTTTTGAAATTTTCCTCATTGACTGACCTTCGTGTCTTAAAGTAATGAGGGACTGTCGTTTCTCTTCTCTTACTTATTTGAGCTGTTCTTGCCATAATATGGACTTGGTCTTTTACCAAATAAGGCTATCTTCTGTATACCACCCGTACCTTGTCACAACACAACTGATTGGCTCAAACGCATGAAGAAGGAAAGAAATTTCACAAATTAACTTTTAACAAGCCACACCTGTTAATTGAAATTCAATTCCAGGTGACTACCTCATGAATCTGGTTGAGAGAATGCCAAGAGTGTGCAAAGCTGTCATCAAGGCAAAGAGTCTTGAGAATGAGAATGTCAGCAAATTAATATTTTTTTATGAATGAAATGTTTTAAAAATGCACATTTTCTAATAAATGTTTGTTTTTTGATATTTGAAGAATCTCAAATATAAAATATATTTCGATTTGTAGAACACTTTTTTTGGTTACTACACGATTCCATATGTGTTATTTCATAGTTTCGATGTCATCACTATTATTCTACAATGTAGAAAATAGTAAAAAAATAAAGAAAAACCCTTGAATGAGTAGGTGTGTCCAAACTTGACTGGTACTGTATAAGGTGATTGATTATATGGTCTACATATGCTTCTCGTATTGGTTTTACTCAGTCTAACCTCAGGTGCTCCCACAGGTCAGAAGAACTACAGGTGTAATGTGTGTGAGAAGTCGTTCACTCAGAAGGCCCACATGGCGTCTCATATGGTGATTCACACGGGGGCCAAGAACTTCAAGTGTGACCTGTGTGACAGGATGTTCATCAGGAAGCAGGACCTCAAGCAGCACATGTTCACACATACACAGTAAGTCAACTAAATCAAGCTATTGACACGAGTAGTACGGGAAAAGTATTGGTTCTAGTCAATAGCCTGTAACCAGGGTCCAAAGTTTCTGCTCGGGTCACATGGCCAGGGAAAACTCCTGGACAAAAGACATATTGGTAAACACAATTTATAACGTGTCTGGATTTCCATCAGTTTCTTTTCCTCTGTTTTTATCACCATTTCCCCTTCTATCCCTCTGCACTCTTTTCTCCACCCCTCTCCCATCATCATTCCCAACGCACAGAGAGCGTCAGATCCACTGCCCCAAGTGTGACAAACATTTCTTGAGGACCAACCACCTGAAGAAGCACATGAACTCCCACGAGGGCCGCCGGGACTACGTCTGTGAGAAGTGTGAGAAGGGCTTCCTCACCAAATACCACCTCACCAGACACCTCAAGATCTGCAAAGGCCCCAAAACTGACCGAGGGGCCCAGGAAGAGGAGGAAGAGGATGATGATGAAGAGGATGATGATGAAGAGGAAGGAGAGGAAGTAGAGAGACTGATAGATCCAGATAGCAGAGAGGACTGTGGGTTAGAGGGATATGATTCTGAGAAACCGTTGTCCCCACACAATTGACTGTGACTTCACTGTGCCATTACTAGATATGCTAATTTATTTACTTATTTTTAACTGTTAGTTTGTTTTGCCAAAATCTCATTTGTTGTGTCAGGTTAAGGTTTATTTTCAAATATCAGTTTAACATTGGGCACAATCAAACCAGGATAATCCAGATTTTGATGTAGAGGTACTGTATGTGCTTAGGCTTCATGTTATATTTCTTCAGGTACATTTTCCTTGCCTAACGGCTCATCCTGAATTGTATTCCGCTGCTCTATCATCGCTCCATGCATCAGTATGAAACTGCCATCCTAGAAGTCGTTTGTGCCGACATCAAAATGACGTGATTCATGTGGGCTGGCTTTGGCCCAACTCATCGGTTACTGGGACCAATCAGAATGTGTTTGCGGTCTTAAAGAGTCGGGGAGGAAAACAAATTCAGACTCATAGAGAAGAAACGTTAGTTGGTGTGCCATTTGGCCGGAGCATGTGGCTGGGTAGCCAGGCTATAATTATCCTAGAAAAAGTTATGTTTTAACTCAAAAGCCATGGCCTTTAACACACAATAGTTATTTTTTTAACAGTGGTCATCTCTTTATGGAATAGATACTGAGTTTGAGTCTCTCTGGATGCTGACGGCTAGCTAGATGCTGGCTCTGCTGCTGGTTGAATGTTGAAGAGGTATTGTGATGTGTCGGCCACTTTTTGTATGTATGTACAAATATATGAATGATGTAAGACGTCTGAATTCCTTATTGATTGTGATAATGTAACAAAAAATGACATTCCACATCTCATCTGTAACAAGGTATTTATTACCCAATCCACATCTCAGCAGCATGTTTTGAAAAGGGGCGGGTGTACAGAACGGAAGTAGTTAGACTGCTCTAGGACATTACACTTCCGGTTGAAATACAAAATTTGTGCAGCGCCGTTGGAGCTAACGGGGTATGTATGAAATGTACTTACATTTAGTATTTACTCTATTCAATTACACTTATTGGTGGTATGAATGACTAAGTAAAAGCAAGTTAAACGAGTTGGTAAAACAAACGTCATACTTTACCAGTGATTCAGTGTTTATATTAGCTAACTAACTGTTGACGTTCGCATGCTATGCTAGCCAGCCAACTGATTGCCAGAAGATACTGACCCTACCGTTATGCTTGTTTACACTGAGCTGCACTGGGGTCGGAAAGCATTAATGGTTACATGGTTACATTAAGACACATTGGAGCCGGCGTGAGATATTGGTCCGAAAACGTACCTCGATGAAGGGATGGGATATGCCAGTGACACTACTCCAAATTTTACTATTATCCACAATGATACATTGAGAAGATTGAACCACTGCTAGTTTTGCCAGCTAGCAGTATCTATCGATAGAAGCCATTTTGGAATTGTAGTGTCAGTCAATTAGCTCCTTTTGTTGTTCAACATGTGCCATTCCATAATGGCTACTGCTAACTAGCCTGAGGACGAAAATAGTATTTCAATCTTCTCAATGGAGCAGTGTGGATAAAGGTCAAATTTGGTGAACAGTGGCATATCCTATTCCTGCGTTGAGGTAAGTTTTCCGACCCATACCTTGTGCCGGCGCCACGGTGTCTTAATGAAACTAACCGTGATTGCGTGCCGACCCCATTGCCGCTCAGTGCAAGAAAGTGTAAAGGTAGGGTCGGAATGTTGAGTGTCAGACACACTGGATTATTTAGAAACTAGCTAACCGTTCTGTCTGAATTAAGCAGCCGACAGTGTGATAACGTTATGTGGACATGACTCCGATGAAACAGGAGGGCATGTCTACTCTCATCGACAGGACAATGAGGATGAGGAGGGAGGAGCAGGCGCGCCAAGTGGTCCTCGCCTGGGCAGTCCTCAATGTGTCGCTAGCTGGCATGATCTACACAGAGATGTAGGTTGTGTTTCCTTGTCAACGACTGACTCGCAGGATTAGTAGTCAGTTGCAGATGCCTAACTAGAAGCAAGTGGTGCCAATGCCTCTCACAGTAGTATGTACATTGTCCTCTCAGGTCAGGGAAACTGCTGAGCCTGTACTTCAGCATCTCTTACTGGCCTATCTGGTACATAGGTGAGTGCTCTGGTTGCTGTGGAGAGAAGTTAAACATTGTTTTGGAAGGGAATGCCCAGGTGTGGCACTGATGCACACTGGTTACAGATGAGCCGTAACCTGTCAAATTCACATTATCTCCTTCCTTTTCCTTTCCCACAGAGCTGGCCTTCGCCTCAGTCTTCAGCCTCAACGCCCTGTTTGACTTCTGGAAGTACTTCAAGTATACCATGGCCCCCTCTACCATCGCTGTTACCCCTGAACAGCACTGTCTTCTTGGCCTCAGAAACTCAGGTGAGTCATTGGCTGCAAAGTGGTTAAGGTGATGGTGTTGTACATGTTTTGATGTATTATCTATGAACCCCAAATGTCTATCCCTCTTGTACGTTTGTCTTTTTAAACTGCCCAAATCAATGAATACTATGTTGGTCTTCATCTCTACTCAGGTATCCAGGCGTCACCCCCGCTGAAGCAAGAAAAGCAGGAGGCTCAAGCCCCGGCTCAGTCGTCACCCCTCCAGGGTCAGAGTGTGCTCAGCTTCAGTCCCTCCAGGCCGGCCAGCACCAGCCCCAAGTTCTCCCCCAGCTGTGTTCCCGGATACAGCCCCCTTTTGAGCAGTCCGTCCACCCCGGGCAGCGTGGGACACTTCATCCCCTCCCTGGCCTTTGGAAAGGTCTGTCAGACTCAAAATGCTCTCTATTATCTAGCTATCAATCTGATGCATTTGTGTTGGGTGTCTGTCAATGAATCTACTGTAACCAAGGCAGTATCTAGCTACCATTTATCCTTTCAAGTTTCCTGTGTTGTGGCTATCACTTTTTGGTTTTCCTTGTCATGTCTGAAATCTACTGGCATGAAGCCAGGGAGATCATGCTTTCCCATTTGTAACAGCTTTCTGTTGATTTCAGTTGAACTTCAGCCCCCCCTCATCCTACCCCAGCAGCATTGGCCCAGTGGATGGCACCAGCCTGAGGGCACGCTACCGCACCTCTCCCTCCGTGTTCAACTCCCCCGGGGGCAAGGAGGACTACATGGAGTCCCTGAAGACCCTGGACAGGTTCCTCCGCACCGAGGAGGAGAAGAGCCACCGCAGTCAGTTAGGTATGAGTGTGACGATGTAGCTTAGGCCTGGCCTTATTACCATTTTCCCTATGCATTACTACTAGTGAAACTCTTCTGGATAAAAAAAAAAAAAAAATGACCATGGCTCGCTTGAAGAGCTGTCAATCCCAATGTGACTTTCTTGGTTAAATAAAGGATAACAAATAATAATGATCTCCAACTGAGCTTTTGTGTCTCAACTGTGAAGAGCATTATTGTAATATCCTGTATGCATCCTTTGACTGTTTCTCAGGGAGCCCAGAGTCGGTGTCGCCCTCCCACAGCCCGACGTTCTGGAACTATAGCCGCTCGGTGGGGGATTATGCCCAGAGCCTGAGGAAGTTCCAGTACCAGCCGGCCTGCCGCTCCCAGGCCCCCTCAGCCAGCAAGGACGAGACGGACCTGGGCTCCAAACAGGCTGCAGAGGAGGTTCGATGGATCAATCAATTCATCAATAAAATAACTATTCTTTATTATACCAAAGGGGAATTGGTTTTCCAATCATGAATACACATTCTCCTGTAGCTGTTCTTTTTGATCTGCAGGTTTGGGCCAGAATCACAACCAGTCGTCTCGTGGTGGACAGCATAGACAGCTGGACGGCCAAGCTCAGAAATGTAAGACGATATAACAAGCTTAGAAGTAACATTGAAGCTCTGGTAAAAATCTGAAATGTAGTTGGAAAAAGTGGTTGATACGCGTGTAGTTTCTCTTTCTTTCAGTGGATAAATGACACCATTCTAGTGCCACTTGTGAAGGAGATGGACTCAGTAAATGGCCAGCTTAGGAGAATGGGCTGCTCTGAGCTCCAGATTGGAGGTATTTACTGTCCATATGCAATGGGGCAAAATGGGAAATGTAGTTTACGCCGACCCAATTATACTTACCCAGTCTGTCGCCCTATTCAACAGAAGCCAGTATAGCCAGTCTAAAACAGGCTGCTGTTTTGAAGGCCTCAGTTATCCCCACCATGCCTGCTATTGTGCAGTACCTGGACATCACCCCTAACCAAGAGTATCTAGTGGAGAGGATCAAAGGTAGGCCTATGAGAGGTTACGTTTTGACTCCTTGCTTATTGACTGTGCTATATTCCTGTCATATACTATACGTGTCCACAACTGAGGGTTCAATTAGAGCCAAAGCAGCTAAGATTCTAGAGAGATTTGAGTCAAAGGTCGTAAGACTTGATGAAAGCGGAGATTGACATACCATTATTGACAATGTGTTTGTTTCCCCTCGTCAGAGCTGGCCCATAGTGGCTGCATGAGTTCTTTCCGCTGGAACAGGGGCGGGGATCTCAAAGCCAGGAAGTGGGACACAGACCTCCCTTCAGACTGCGCTGTGAGTCTCATCCATCACCCCTAGTCTAGACCACAAAAAGTAGTCATCTACTACATGATTGAATTTCAAATACGTGTTTTCTGTCTATTAGATCCTCATACATGTGCTGTGCACATACCTGGACTCCCGACTCCCGCCTCACCCCAAGTACCCCGACGGAAAGACCTTCACCTCGCAGCACTTCACCCAGACGCCAGACAAACCTGGTAAGGCCGAGCAGCACGACACACACAGAATGGACATCATTCTTCTCCTATTCTTTACTGACACCCTGTTCTTGTTTCTTAAGTAGACGTGACGAATGAAAACCTCTTCTGCGTTCACCAAAGTAGCACCAATCCCCCGCACTACCAACTTATCTACCAGGGCCATGTCTACAGCCTGCCCAAGGTAAGAACCAATCTCTGCCTCTTTTGTCCCTATGGCCTTTTTGGACATGCCTTGGTGAGTGAGATGTCAAAAACCACATGTGCTCCATTCATTTGAGTCCCCTCTGATTGTGCTCCCAGGGAAGGAACAACTTGTTCCACACTGTTCTCATGTTCCTCTTCGTCATCAAAACCAAGGAGTCTGGGATGCTGGGGTGAGTACTCCCAACTATTCCACTGTATAACTAACATGGGGCGGCAGGTAGCCTCGTGGTTAGAGCGTTGGGCCAGTGACCGAAAGGTTGCTAGATCGAATCCCCGAGCTGACAAGGTAAGAATCTGTCGTTCTGCCCCTGAACAAGGCAGTCATTGTAAATAAGAATTTGTTCTTAACTGACTTGCCTATTTAAATAAAAATCTGTATTTAAACTTCCCAGTCCAGGGTGCCATCACTGACTCCAGATGGGCACTGTGATAAAAATGTGCTGCTATGCCACTTTAGTAAAGTAAACTTGTCAATACCACATTGGCAATCAATCTCTATGTAATTGCACATAAGTTGTACCTGTCTGTCTTTTTACAGGAGAGTAAATCTGGGCCTTTCAGGTGTGAACATCCTGTGGATATTTGGGGACTGATGCAATCTCTCTCTTGAGCATTTCACAGCAGTATCAGAGGAGGTTAGAGGGCAGATACTTCCTCAAATATTTTGTCACCTCAAGGTTTGTTTGTGAAACAATACATCATAGCTTCTGATAACACAAATATTCTGTAGATGTTAGTTACCATAACTGTCCTCAGATCCAGGTTCATAAGGAAGCACTTATGAGTAACATTTTGTTGTACATTTGTTGAGTCATTTTTCTTAGAAACAGCAGACCACATTTTCTCTGTTTTATTTCATTTGAAAGTAGCTATTGTCATTTGTGACATTTTTAAATCAAATTATTACAAAGACCATGACATTTAGTTTGATATTATGTTGCATCAAAAACAACAGTACTGTATTTTAACCCGAGACATCCACAATTTACTCGATTTATTTGAAATATTCTGTGAATGTATCAGGATAGTGTCCTTGTAAATAGTATGCCATTGGGTTGAACCCTCCTGGCTTGAATGGATGTCAGTGAGTTTTTCTTTTTGTATGAATTGTTTGAGAGAGCTTGAATATTGCAGCTAGGGTGCTTGAGTTCTTCCTTTTTGTTGAATGACAGGGTTTGGAGTGGTAGAAAGTTACCTGCATACAAATGCATGGCTTTGTTTACTAGGGCTGCAGTTACTTGCATTGGCATGCATATTATATCTATTCTAACAAGACGTTTGTTCCACGGTTCAAATGCTTGATAGATACAAAGCCATGCATATGGTATGCCTTTTAGAATTTCTATATTATGGAAGGTTCCAAGTAAATTGCTGTTATTTTTATTACCAAAGTCTTTACTTGGAGAATTATGATGTATACTGGTCAAAGAGGTGTCTTTTATGATAGGTTGTGTGAATGTCATTCATTTTGATTTTTTTTTAAAAGATGGTAACGGGCTTCATGGACTTCATGGGGCAACTCCAATGTACTCCAACCCCCCTCATTCAATCAAATTTGAATTGTTTGTAGTGATGTGGTTTTCAATTGAGACATGGAAATAAACATCATTGATTGAATTCATCTGTCTATGGTTGAAAACATATTTATGTTTCCATATATTTTTATTAGAGTTACTCTTTAGTCCTTACTCTGTTATCAATGCAAATAGATTTAGGTGCAAGAGCTCTAAATTACATTACCAGAACCCACCCCATGGTGGCAGTATTTCTTTGTTCCCAGAACCCATTTTCTCTAGATTGACCTAATGAAGTGTCAAATCAAATTGTATTTGTCTCATGCGCCGAATACAACAGGTGTAGACCTTACCGTGAAACGCTTACTTACAGGCCCTTAACCAACAATGCATTTAATAAAATAGAGTTAAGAAAATATTCACGAAATAAACTAAAAGAATAAGTCACACAAATTAGCAATATGGCTATATACAGATGTGCAGAGGGGGTTGTCAAATGAAAGGATGTAAGCAACCATTTCCAAGTTTTCCACTAATGAAATATTAATGTTTTTCAGATGGCATTGTGCCATGCGATGCAGAACTGAAAGGCTTCAATTTACACACATTTGCATTGCGTTCATATCAGAATACAGCATCATTGTAAATAGTTAACATAAAGGTTAAATACATTAAAATAATATAAATCAGGATTTTTGTCACTGGTGCGTTTGCTTTGTATTCTTGCTTAGAGGACTACATGTGAGACAATTTCACATTTCTTTATGAATGATCATACTGTTTTTTTCAGATATAGTCAATGTGGTTTGGATACAAGACTTGAATCAAATATGAAATGTCCTCCCTCACATGAGTAACTGTTTTGTAGTACTGCACTGTATAGTCCTCATTAAATACAAACGTAATCTACCATAATGCATTTGAAAATGTAATACTTACTGGGAGATGTAGTTCTGGAGTGTTTTCTGTCAAATTATTTGGTAAGGCTCGGCTTAGTCATTTTATGTAGCTAGTCTATTTCCTTTTTTTATTTTGATAGTATCATTAATAGTGCTTGTCTGGCATTGATCATTTTAATATTTCCACTAAATGTTTATTGAGACTCTTGAAAACGACGAAGACCACAATGCCTTGCTTTTAATCAGTACTCCGCCGCTCACAATCCGTCGCCTTGTTATGTGTTGGGAAAAGGACTTCGCGAAATAGCAGCGATGTCAGTCCAGGTTTTGGCAGCGAAAATGGCCGAGGTCGAATTAAAAGACGTCCCCGGCAAAGAATTAACACCCGAATCGCCTCTGACACCAAAGGCAGATGACAAAGGGGTGGTTGAAAACGAACCAAAAGCTACTTCGGCTACTACCCCAACGATGGAGCCTATCGTAAAAACCGGGGACACGAGCCCTGGTTTTCTCACCCCGAACACTAAGATGCCGCAGGCGTCCGCGATGAAACGGACAGATCCCCAACAAAACGGTGGAGAAGCTTTCGTAAATCGCGACGGTACGGTGGCAGAGGCCCCAAGATTGAAAAAGGTGAGGGCGAACGTAAATGGGATGTTGGCATTTATTATGGTATTCTGCTCCAGGCAGATGCAAGGTTTTTGTTTTGTTTGCAATGCTAACTAGCTAGCCAGCAAGCTAGAAATATGGCATTGTGTGACGATGGCTGTAGCTTAAGCTAGCAATAAAAAGCACTTTTGCTGTTACCTGAGTAGTCTTGGTCGCTAGTCAGACAATTCGTTTTTATAAAATCTTGTCAGCAAGTAACGGCAACGTTAGTTATATCATATTTTTAAGGATATTGTGTTTATGGGCGCAGACACTAGCATATTGCTGTCTAAACTTACCCACTAACGTCAGCTATCATTTAACGTTAACGATGCGCTGTCGTGGCGCTGTGAGATGCCAATGTTGGGACAACTACGTGTAGCTAAACTAGCAATGAAGCTGTGAACAAAGTAGCTGGTCCTGATTGAAGTTTAATGGCATCTGCATTCTAACGTTAAATGAAGGTTTTGTTAAAGCGTTTCAAGACTCGCGCCGATATCACAATTTTGTCCTGACAACGTAATAATGTGATGTCCACACATGTTCATCAAAATGTTGGTTTTGTAACCTTATTGTAGCTAATGGACATTTGGCACACATTTACGACCATGACAATACAACTAAAATAGCATTAGTCAAATCGTGGTCATGGTAGTCAAATACATTCAACCAAGACTGTTGTAAGAAGTGATTTAAATGCTGTTGTGAGATCTGAATTTGCATGGGGTTCTCAGCTGTAGAGCACAGCAGTGGTGTGTCTGATCAGGAAAGAAGCAGCTTTGAAGGGTAGCTAGGCTACATCACTTTATCAATGACTATTTTTGCCACTGCTCCAGTTTAACCTCACCACAACAGTAGCAGACTCCTGACTGGTCTGTCACACCGTTGTCACCCATTTCTTGTCTTGTTCAGCCTGGCAATAGATCACATAGACTACCTAAGGGAGTTTCCATCATTCAGGCTTACTCTGCTAGGCTCTCATGTGGCTATACCTCACCAGAAGATTTAGGCCTGTGTGTGTTCCCTGTCTCAACACCTCTTCCTCAGGACGGGGTTGGCAAAGCTCTCAGCTCACGAGTCAATTAATCTTATCTCGTCAGCGTCATGGAAAGTTCTGATCTGAAGAGAATAATGGGATCAAGGTTCAAGGAAAAGTGAAACTTCTCTGATAAGTAGTTACTTGAAAAGACTGGTGTCGACTAGGCCTAAGAAGTCTGATGATAAATGGTTGTTTAGGATTTATGGCCCGTGCTCACTGTCATAAAGCTATTAATCAAAGGTGTTCAAATCCATGTTGTGTATGGTGGTTCATTTGCGGGCGGCAATTAAAGGATGTGCTCTCTTCAGGATATAAAGTAGGGTCATACCTGGGTATACAACATTACAGCATATGCATACTTTTTTTGTGTCCAAGTTTGTGCATGCAAGTTTCTCCCTAAAACATAGATTGGTTTCTAGCAATGATGTAATTCCTTGTCCCCAAATAGGCAACAGATCTGACAAAACACCCTCCCACTATTCTGCCAGTTACTATGAACACAGGACTGGAAAATAGCGGTCACACAGCGAGCGAGAGAGGGCGTGAAAGTGGACTGGCTTATGACAGATGGTCCATCAGCTCTCTGTGTCCGATAAGAACAGCAGGACCAGGAACCCTATGAGCAGCAGGGAGAGGAGGCTGCTGCTGCATGGCATCTGGCTCGTTGTGGTGACTTGTCCTTAAAGGGACCACCAGCAATACCTTTTATGTGAAGATTTAGTGCTATCCGCCATGGCACAGATTCCGTATTCTGTTTTATACATGAACTGAGCTACTTAGACTGCATTTTGAACATCACAATCATTTTCTGAAGGGGAAAACATATTTATACCGGCCAATAAACTTGTTTTGTGTCCTCTCGCGTCACAATCATCTAAGTCGCCATGCATTGGAACAGGAACGTGCATGCAAAGTTTTAGGCCTATTTATAGGCTGAATGCATGTGTGTGCTGTGCATTGTGTATATAGGCTGCGTCGGTTGAATCCCTCAGTGCAGAAAGGGCAGTGAGATGGAGAGCAGCAGTAGAGCTGATGGTATGTGGCGTGGACGGCTGGTTGTAATCCATGTCTTACCATGTCACCACATGGGGGATTAAGCGGCTTGCCTCCCACTCTAGGTGGGCAGATGTTAGCCTTCCCGACGGACTCTGCCATCCTATCATGATGTTTCTGGAAGGAGCCCCTGCCAGGAAGAACGGATTAGCAGCGGTAGGTTTCTAGTTTCGGCGCCAGGTTTCGGTGTGGCTAAGACTGCTGCTGATGAATGTACCCATCCTCGTCGCCACACACACATAAGCACTACCCAGTTACAGATGCTGATGACTGCCACGGGTGGGTGCTGACGACTGCCACGGTTACATGGACAATCTCCCTGGTCATCCGCTGCCCTACTCTCTGACCCAAGGAAAAGGTCCCCCAGCATAATAAGATGGTTTCATTTAAATGGAGGTCCTAGCAGGAGTCACTAGCTTACTGTGGGCTGGGCAAGACCTATAGGTTAAATGGCTTGCAGCCAGATCTGTATAGAAAATGGTTCTGTTCTAGTTCCTAAAGAAAACTCATTGCAAAGCGTCCTAGTTTATGGGCAGTTGGTGCCTTGAATTGTGTTGGAACACCGGTAACAAGGAAAATCTAATGTCTTGGAGACATGTACTGATTTTTTTTTGGCTGAGGAACCTGATTACCTGAGGTTCAGTATTGATCTAGGTCAAGCCCTTTGACCCTTTGAAGCTGTAACATCCAAAGGGGCATGACCCTTACTCCGGGAGAGTTGGAGTGGAGAGGATTCTCTCTAGCCCTGTGGATTACGACCTGTAGCCTACTACATCTTGCTCTTCCAAAGTGTAGGAGAAGGAAACATAATACTGTCTCTACCTAGCTATTCAAATAAATAACCGGGGAAGTGCGTTTTCCCTGCTCTTGTTGCTCGTCTATCCTCTGCTGTCAGGAAGATGAGTTTTGGGCATGGCTGCCGTGACATGGCCCCGACAGTGCTGGTCATTGGCAGCCGCACCGGGGATCCTTCCTCATCTGAGACAGGCTCTATGACACCAGCGTCGCTTCCATCAGATTAACAGCCTGAGTGCCTGGTCCCTACGAGAAGAGCCCAACCTGCTCCAATGATATAGCTAGTGATTCAGGAGGAACAACCAGAATGAGGATTATCACAATGCCCTTGAAAGGGCAGCAACCGACAGGGTAAACACTCCTGTGTCATAAAAATGCAGATATCTTGGCAGATGCTTTATTATGCTTACATAAAAGGTTAGCAGGTTCCAGTACTTCAATTACTTTTTTGACTTTGCCCAGTTATTTGACCACTATTCCCAAATGTAGCCTACAATAAGCAGGACTCTGGATCTATATACCATTTGTACTGTAGCCTATTTTAGCTGTAATATGGGAAGGTCTGGCTCTTGTTTTTCTCCTTGCTCAAGGACTAGGAGATCCATTGATCTGTGTTCAATCAGCCACTGTGTTCTACTCTGGGTCCATGAAGATTTCATTCCCTAGCGTGACGCTGCTGAGATTATCACCTGAGAGCTGGGGCCTGTGATGGGGAGAATGTAGCACCACAGAGTTCCTAAACCGAGGCGCAACATCGCGAGACTTCTGGGAACGCTCGCGAAGCAAGAAGTCAATGAGAGAAGTGTAAAATTCTTCCTTTTTAGTAGTTCAATTTCTCAATCTAAAGGCACGACCTGGACTCAAGCCAAGGAGTTGAGCATGTTATTACTCCAACCTCGTTAAAGTGACACTGACATTTACATTTTCGTCAAAAACAACTTCAAATTTGATTTGTCACGTGCTTTGTAAACAACAGGTTTAGAATAACAGTGAAATGCTTACTTACAGGCTCTTCCCAACAATGCAGAAAGAAAAATAATAACACAATAAATAAAGGATAACTTGGCTGTATACACAGGGTACCAGTACTGAGTCCCTGTGCAGGGGTACAAGGTATTTCAGGTAGACATGTACAGTTGAAGTCGGAAGTTTACATACTCTTAGGTTGAAGTCATTAAAGCTCGTTTTTCAACCACTCCACACATATCTTGTTAACAAACTATAGTTTTGGCAAGTCGGTTAGGACATCTACTTTGTGCATGACACAAGTCATTTTTCCAACAATTGTTTACAGACAGATTATTTCACTTATAATTCACTGTATCACAATTCCAGTGGGTCAGAAGTTTACATACACTAAGTTGACTGTGCCTTTAAACAGCTTGGAAAATTCCAGAAAATTATGTCATGGCTTTAGAAGCTTCTGATAGGCTAATTTACATCATTTGAGTCAATTTGAGGTGTACCTGTGGATGTATTTCACTCAGTGCCTCTTTGCTTGACATCATGGGAAAATCAAAAGAAATCAGCCAAGACCTCAGAAAATAAATTGTAGACCTCCACTTGTCTGGTTCATCCTTGGGAGCAATTTCCAAATGCCTGAAGGTACCACGTCCATCTGTACAAACAATAGTACGCAAGTATAAACACCATGGGACCACACAGCTGTCATACCGCTCAGGAAGGAGACTCGTTCTGTCTCCTAGAGATGAATGTACTTTGGTGCGAAAAGTGCAAATCAATCTCAGAACAACAGCAAAGGACATTTGTGAAGATGCTGGAGGAAACTGGTATACAAGTATCTATATCCACAGTGAACGAGTCCTATATTGACATAACCTGAAAGGCCGCCCAGCAAGGAAGAAGCCACTGCTCCAAAACCGCCATAAAAAGCCAGACTGCACACGGGGACAAAGATCGTACTTTTTGGAGAAATGTTCTCCGGTCTGATGAAACAAAAATAGAACTGTTTGGCCATGATGACCATTGTTATGTTTGGAGAAAAAGGGGGAGGCTTGCAAGCTGAAGAACACCATCCCAACCGTGAAGCACGGGGGTGGCAGCATCATGTTGTGGGGTTGCTTTGCTGCATGAGAGACTGGTGCACTTCACAAAATAGATGGCATCGTGAAGGAGGAAAATTATGTGGATATATTGAAGCAACATCTTAAGACATCAGTCAGGAAGTTAAAGCTTGTTTGCAAATGGGTCTTTCAAATGGACAATGACCCCAAGCAAAGTTGTGGCAAAATGGCTTAAGGACATCAAAGTCAAGGTATTGGAGTGGCTATCACTAAGCCCTGACCTCAATCCCTTAGAAAATTTGCGGGAAGAACTGAAAAGCGTGTGCGAGCAAGGAGGCCTGCAAACCTGAATCAGTTACACCAGCTCTGTCAGGAGGAAAATTCATCCAATTTATTGTGGGAAGCTTGTGGAAGGCTACCTAAAACGTTTGACCCAAATTAAACAATTTAAAGGAAATTGTACCAAATACTAATTGAGTGTATGTAAACGTCTGACCCACTCGGAATGTGATGAAAGAAATAAAAGCTTAAATAAATCATTCTCTCTACTATTATTCTGACATTTCACATTCTTAAAATAAAGTGGTGATCTAACTGACCTATGACAGGGAATTTTTATTAGGATTAAATGTCAGGAATTGAAAAACAGTTTAAATGTACTTGCTTAAGGTGTATGTAAACTTCCGACTTCAGCTGTACATTTAGGTAGTGATAAAGTGACTAGGGTGACAGGATAGATAAACAGTAACAGCAGCATATGTTAGGATTATGGTGATCCTAACTGACCCTGTCATTGGTCAGTTAGGATCACCATAGTGTGTACTCTATACCATCTACTGCATCTTGTCTATGCTGCACGGCCATCGCTCATCCATATATTTATATGTACATATTCGTATTCATTCATTTACACTTGTGTGTGTGTGTATAAGGTAGTTGTTGTGAAATTGTTTAGATTACTTGTTAGATATTACTGCACGGTCGGAACTAGAAGCACAAGCATTTCGCTACGGTCACGTTAACATCTGCTAATTATGTGTATGTGACCAATAACATTTTATTTGATTCAAGATTTAGTGCAGTAAGGGTCTCAGTAGCTATTGGTTAATTGTTTAACAAACTATTTATCATTCTTCTGGCTTTGGTATAGAAGCTGTTCATGGTCCTGTTGGTTACAGACTTCGGTACCACTCGCCGTGCGGTAGCAGAGGGAACAGTCTATGACTTGGGTGGCTGGAGCATTTTACAATTGTTTGGGTCCTTCCTCTGACACCGCCTAGAAAAGAGGTCTTCGATGGCAGAACGCTCGGCACATGATGTACTGGGCCTTACGCGCTACCTTCTTTAGCGCCTTGCAGTCGGATGCCAAGCAGTTGCTGTACCAGGCGGTGATGCAGCCAATCAAGATGCTCTCAGTGGTGCAGCGGTATCTGAGGGCTCCTGCCAAATCTTTTCAGCCTTCCGAGGGGGAAGAGGCGTTGTCATGGCCTCTACACGACTGTTTTGGTGTGTGTGGACCATGATAATTTCTTAGTGATGTAGACACTGAGAAACTTGGACGCTTTCGACCTGCTCCACTACAGCCCCGTCAATGTGGATGGGGGCGTGCTCGGCCCTCCGTTTCCTGTAGTCCACAATCAGCTCCTCTGTCTTGTTGAGGGAGAGGCTGTTTTTTCCAGAGTGCCTTTTTGATTTGAGGGCCTGCTCAGTTTGTCGCAAGACTACTGTTAGATTCCTGTGCATTACCTTAGCTAGCCAACATTGCCATGACAACGCCTGCAAGCCTGATTGGGGATTTCTATTGGAGAAGCTGTTTCTGCCCGTCATTCTGGACTGTCTTTGGTAGCACGATAGTGTGAAGTTTGAAGCTGACTCGCATGGCATGCCTCATGAGAGACTGCTTCTGTCTTTTTTCACCTTTCTGTTAAGATGTTACTTCGCAACGAAGGGGCCTCCTACTGAGGGGCCTCTCCTACTCAGGGGTGTCCATTTGACAGTAAAGTCATAAACTAGAATGGATTGGAGGCATAAGTAAGTCTATCTCTTTGTCTTGCACACTAAATCAGGCCTTGTCCTGGCCATTCTAGTGGAAAAGGGGTTATAGAAAAATCACTTGTGCTTGGTACCACATTAGCCATTAACTGTTGGCTAAAGATTGTGAATAAGTTTGAACATCCAGCAAAGGTCTTTGGCCAGGGCCGCCCCCAGAAACCAGAGATCGAGGCCTGTGTCAACAAGAGAGGGCCCAGTTGAGAAAGACACGCACCAGTGGGGCTTCAAGGAGAGCCGTGCATGTGATGCGGTGTTCATTAACACGGAGGATGGTTGGAGGAGAAAGCTGAATGGTGGGGGATGGGGACTAGATCTGTTGGTGTAGTGCTCACGTCAGCCCTCTGAGCTGGAAAGATCCCTCTGTGTCTGGGCCGTACTGCCTCACTCCAGGCCGGTGTACAGGAGCTCCTGGAACTTTTTATTTTATTTTTGAATTTATTGAATATCCGAAACACACAATTATACTTGCAGTGAAGCCGCTCAACAACTACACCACAACAGACTCCCAATCAGAGCAACACACAGAAGCATCCAGGGTCAATGCCCTGCTCAAGGGCACGTTGACAGATCTCCCACCAGGCCAACAAAGTGAACCTGAACCCTCCAAGATCCCCCCACAGTTCCCCAATAGCTGTCCCTCAACCATTTGAGACCCCTCCCACAGTCCACCCCCAAGAATAAAAAAATATACAATTAATTCCATTCGCCACCCCCCATGCACCAACAACCAAGAAAATTAACTAAAGAGAAAAAATTATAAGACAGAAGAAAACAGCAAACAAAGGATATCAAGGACAACTAAAATCATAACAGCAATGCTAACCGTATATGTTTAAGTGCATGTCTGGCACTATTACGTGTGTGTGTGTGTGTGTGTCTGTATGCGTGTATTTGAATGTGTACAAACACCTGCACGGCATCAGCCTCAGGCGAACCCGGCATTAGCTGTAAAAACGCTGTCACTCAAACATACTTTTTATTATGTTTTATTTTGACTTATCTTTGACCGTCATTCTATTTCCCGCACAGCAACTCCACTCTACACTTGTCTCCAATTCCACATCCCAACCCTCCGCTTCCCTCAGCCCATCCCACCTATCTCTGCTGCCCACCGTCTTTGGATTTCTACGCAACATACACTACCGTTCAAAAGTTTGAGGTCACTTAGAAATGTCCTTGTTTTTGAAAGAAAAGCAACAACAAAAAAAATGTCAATAAAAAAAATACATAAAATTGATCACAAATACAGTGTAGACATTGTTAATGTTGTAAATGACTATTGTACCTGGAAACGGCAGATTATTTTTATGGAATATCTACATAGGTGTAGAGGCCCATTATCAACAACCATCACTCCTGTGTTCCAATGGCACGTTGTGTTAGCTAATCCAGGTTGATCATTTTAAAAGGCTAATTGTTAGCACAGCTTTCAACTATGCTGTGATGTTTAACGTACAATTTCAATCTATCGAATAGAATCCACAGATAAATACTTTTACTAAGAGTATTAGTATTTGACTGATCTGGTCTCTCAATCTCCTAGCAGTACTATTTCTAGGGTCAACATTTTGTTGGTGGCAAGAATGCTATATAATCATTTTAGCTGAAAAGCATGAAGTCTTGAATCTTGTCATTTTATATATCAACTCATACACCCTGTACCATGGAATCGGTACATCAAAAATCTCTTCCCAACTATTTTGCAATCTGTATGGCACAGTTGTCAACATCCTGGTCCTCATGAAACTGGTATACTTTCCTATTTATGCTATTCTTATTCCTCCGCCAGTTTTGATCCTTTATATTGGGCAGACAGACCAGTTCCCTACCTCCTCTCTCTGCCACCTGCCTCCTCCATTTTTGGGGTAATGCTGTAATCAATTGGTTGTACTCTTTTACAATATCATTTAAAAACAGAATACCCTTTTTCAAACATCTTTCCCATAATTACAGGTATTTTATCAACCAGCACATTTGAGTTCAGCCATAATCATTGTTAGAACAAATATTACATATTTTCAGGTGGATGAAATTGAAATTGTAGCCAGCTCTGCAATGCTTGTTTGGAAAAGGGAGATGCGCTGGGAAA
Organism: Salvelinus namaycush; assembly: GCF_016432855.1. Classification (NCBI taxonomy): domain Eukaryota; kingdom Metazoa; phylum Chordata; class Actinopteri; order Salmoniformes; family Salmonidae; genus Salvelinus; species Salvelinus namaycush. The sequence goes on along the minus strand of NC_052344.1, from coordinate 5,057,461 downwards.
AAAGTAGCGTTTTCAATTAATTTGAAATGAGACATGGCAATCTGCAAAAAGGCCATTTTTAAACAATGGATGAGGTTTTCTTAGTAATCTACTGAAGAACCATTTAGGGTTCAAGTAAAACTTTTAAGTGAACCTTTTAGAGGTTTAGTGCTTTTATATTTCATAATCTCAACCCACCCAATTCATATTCATTATGTACAGTTGAAGTCGGAATTTTCCGTACACCTTCGCTAAATACATTTAATCTCAGTTTTTCACAATTCCTGACATTTAATCCTAGTAAGAATTCCCTGTTTTAGGTCAGTTAGGATCACCACTTTATTTTAAGAATGTGAAATGTCAGAATAATAGAAGAGAGAATGATATATTTCAGATTTTATTTCTTTCCCAGCTTTAACTTCCTGACTGATGTCTTGAGATGTTGCTTCAATATATCCACACAATTTTCCTTCCTCATGATGCCATCTGTTTTGTGAAGTACACCAGTCCCTCCTGCAGCAAAGCACTCCCACAACATGATGCTGCCACCCCTGTGCTTCACGGTTGGGATGGTGTTCTTCAGCTTGCAAGCCTCCCCCTTTTTCCTCCAAACATAACGATGGTCATTATGGCCAAACACTTCTATTTTTGTTTCATCAGATCAGAGGACATTTCTCCAAAAAGTACAATCTTGGTCCCCATGTGCAGTTGCAAACCGTAGTCTGGCTTTTTTATGGCGGTTTTGGAGCAGTGGCTTCTTCTTTGCTGAGGGGCCTTTCAGGTTATGTCAATATAGGACTCGTTTTACTGTGGATATAGGTACTTTTGTACCTGTTTCCTCCAGCATCTTCACAAGGTCCATTGCTGCTGTTCTGGAATTGATTTGCACTTTTCGCACCAAAGGTCCTTCATCTCTAGGAGACAGAGCGCATCTCCTTCCTGAGCGGTATGACGGCTGCGTGGTCCCATGGTGTTTATACTGGCGTACTATTGTTTGTACAGATGAACGTGGTACCTTCAGGCTTTTGGAAATTGCTCCCAAGGATGAACCAGACTTCTGGGGGTCTGCAATTTTTTTTCTTAGGTCTTGGCTGATTTCTTTTGATTTTCCCATGATGTCAAGCAAAGAGCCACTGAGTTTGAAGGTAGGCCTTGAAATACATCCACAGGTCAACCTCCAATTGACTCAAATGATGTCAATTAGCCAATCAGAAGCTTCTAAAGCCATGACATAATTTCTGGAATTTTCCAAGCTGTTTAAAGGCACAATTAACTTAGTGTATGTAAACTTCTGACCCACTGGAATTGTGATACAGTGAAATAATCTGTCTGTAAACAATTGTTGGAAGAATTACTTGTCATGCTCAAAGTAGATGTCCTAACCAACTTGCCAAAACTATAGTTTGTTAACAAGACATTTGTGGAGTGGTTGAAGAACTAGTTCTAATGACTCCAACCTAAGTGTATGTAAACTTCCAACTTCAACTGTAGATAGACACTCCTTATGTTGTCTGGTTTAGCATCCCAGATAAAGCCAAATATTTTTTGCTCATATGATTTGAAAAACGAATCATCAGGAGTAGGCAGCTCCATAAGTAAGTGTGTAAACTGTGAAATGACTAAGGATTTAATCAGGGCGATTTTTCCATAAATAGACATGTATTTACCTCTCCATGGTTGCAGGATCTTGTCTATTTTTACAAGTTTTCTATTGAAATTCATTGTGGAGAGCTTATTTGATATATTTTGTGATATGATATACCAAGCATGTCTACTTCACCATCAGCACATTTTATAGGTAAACCGCAGGGTAATGTAAAAGTTGTATTTTTTTTTTAAAGATTCACTGCGTAATATTGTACACTTATCACAAGTAGGTTTTAGTCCAGAAAAGTTAGCTTGATCTTCAATGAGACATTGCAGGGATCTAGCTTGCGGACTTAATACAACACTTGAGTCATTGGCATACATGGACACCTATTTGTTTTTAAGCCTTGGATTTGTCAAACCACTAGGAAAGACATCACTCGAGGGCTTTTCTATTCTGCCCTTTGTGTTAAGAGCTGGCAAGCACCAGTTTCTGACCAAACACATTATCTTTTGTCCGCCACACGCAGTAGGACAACTCGAATTTGTTCACCAGTGCAGATATATTTACCAAAATAGATATCATAACGATATGAATGTGTAGCGTTCGTGTTTCTCAGCCTGCCTTGGACACTCAGTAGGGGTGTGAGTGTGTTTTTGGCATGGTGCCCAATCAGTGCACTGAGTCTCCGACTGATTATCGCAGTGGTTGTTAATGGCCTTGGGGGGAAAATTCTCTCACGCACTCGTTCTCTCACGCTATTTTCACCTGAAATCACCCCACCCTCTCGTTACCTCCAGTGTTCTGCTGTAGGCAAACAATAGCGTGAACCGAACCAAACAAAGACGTTTCTGCTGACTTATCGCGCTTCCCGTGGGTTGATAGTCATTGTGTTCTGGAAAGGTGTTAATTCACTCTCCCTTACAATGTAATTACAGCACAATACTGGAGTGCTGCTGCACCTTCCGTCGCCTTCATCTGTGGTGTTGTGATTTATTACCAGGGAAATTGGCTGTTCGCACCACGGCTAGATAATAATCTCTCTGCTAGACTCCAGACCCCGAATGGACTCGGCTCACGTGTTTGTCATTTTTCTCACACAAATAAGCTTTGGAAGTGAAAAATGTAGACTAGCTACTCCAAATTAGTCCCGGACACACAAAAGGACAGGATTTTTAGAGCACATTACAGCTTGATCTGGCCTGAGATATCTCTGTGCTGCAGCCAGGCACACGTTCTCACATAGCTGTCAGGTGCATGTGTGGCCATCAGCGTCTGGGGTTCCACCTTTAGACCCTCTCCCTTCCTGTCGTCACTTTGTACTATAGCCCCGGCGGGTGTGTTCCGTCAGGTGAAACGTTCAGAGTGTCCCAGGTAGAAATGTAACCGATGGAGCTCCTGAAGTCGTCAGAACTGGTTTCCACAGCCTCGGTAACTGTACTGAGAATATTCTGACAGTTATACGTTAGCTGAAGAAGGTAAACATTTTGAATGATGAAGTTGAAGAGTAGGAATATTAGGAAGATGAGAACCAGTAAAGGGGGATAGGTGGAGTCAGAGTGCTGAGTGCTCATCGGAAAGACCCCAGACAGTACATCTCTCTGACAAAGGCCTCCCCACAGGGAAGGAATTCCGTTCAGACTCTGACACCAGGCCCCTGTACAAAGAGCCAGCATTGTATTTAAAAAGTGTGGCATCACAAAAGGCCCCCTCACAAAGGAAAAAGCACTGTTCTGTCTGCCCGGTTTCCTCCCCGCCAGAGCTAAAAAGGCACGAGCAGCGGTAGGCTAATCCAGCACTGGGAAAGACCATTCCCGTGGCGAAGGGGTAGAGGACTCCTATGAGACTCTACAATCAGCTCTGTTGCATTGCGTTCAACCTGCAGCCTCTGTTGCACTGGCTTTGACTATTGGTATCTGTTGGCTTGTAATACATGGATCCTGACGCCTCACAGCTGTTGTGGCAGGTAGCCTAGCGGTTAAGAGCGTTGGGCCAGAAACCAAATGGTCGCTGGTTCGAATCCTGAGCCGGCAATGTGGAAAAATCTACCATTCTGCCCTTGAGCAAGGCAGTTAACCCCCAACAAAAAATGCTCCCTGGGACATGGCTGTCGATTTAAAAGGCAGCCCCCCCCCGCACCTCTTTGATTCAGAGGGGTTGGTTTAAATGTGGAAGACACAATTCGGGTTGAATGCATTCAGTTGTGCAACAGACTAGATGTCCCCCTTCATAAACAACCGGTGTAGACTAAAGTCCAAGTCCATGTGCATGTAGATATGTAAGTAGATATGTAAATATAGCCTAGGTAGGGGTAAAGTGACTAGGCAACAGGATAGATAATACACCGATAATACACCGTTTGGTTAACTATTTAGCAGTCTTATGGCTTGAGGGTAGAAGCTGTTCAGGGTCCTGTTGGTTCCAGACTTGATGCATCGGTACCACTTATTCCGTGCTAGCAGAGAGAACAGTCAGTGGCTGGATTCTTCGGCAGTTTTTAGGGCCTTCCTCTGACACCGCCTGCTTCCACTGACACCGCCTGTTTTTTTCCCGGCCCAGATTACACAACCACCGACTTTTGCGAGGGAAGCTACATTACGGTCAGGCTGACAAATGCGCGAGCAGACATTTTGTAATTTTTTTCAGAGCTCACAGATGGTTGGATTCCTTCCACGGTCGCAGTTAAACTGGGCAGACTCAGAATAGCATGACCCTAAAAATCACTAAACCGCCCTCAGTGTGTTTTATGTAATTGTACATTTCCATTGAGACAATACTATTTTCAGAACACTTCTTACAAACATATAATTCCACAATCCCCCCCCCCCCCCCCTTGCTTTGTTGTGGGAGTACTAATCTCTAAATTTCCCCCCGTCTGTATATGTTGTTTTCTATCACTCAGGTTTAGGCTAGATACAGGCCTAGCCATCTTACTTTTTCTGCAAATGTCACTGACCCTTAGACCTTGAGTATTGTTTTTTTCAATTTTTTTATAGCTAAAACGCCTAAATCCTTAAAAGCTTTATTCACAAAAAAGCATAAATGGAAGAACTGCTGCAGTATTAATCCTGCTGCATTTATAGACACTCTGCTAATGAAGGGAGAGGCAACAGCAATGAGTGTGTGGCTGGGATTTGGGGAATGGGGCAATCTAGTATATTGATCGTGTTTCTCTGACCAGGGAAATGATTGAAGAGCACTAGATCCCATTATCAATAGTCATTGAGATTGGTTGGTGGTATCACTGTCAATGGATGTTTGGTTAGACTGATTGGATTCTCAAAACGACCCTGAGGGATTGGGACAGTGGCCTTTGTCTAAGTGACGCAGACCCTCCAACAGTTGAGTTGGAACATTGTTCTCATAATGTTTTGTATTATATCAATTTATAGACTTTTCAGCGGCCGCTTTTAGAGCGTTATCAATATGCGTGCGGCTATGGGAAAGCCCCCTTTTGCAGTGATCGAGTCTGACTCAAACATATATCATATAAATATATCTGCTCCTGAATGTGCAGGTAGGTAGCAGGCAGCCACGCTTAATCCCTGCCTTGGCTTTCCCTGCTTGGTTTTACAGTGACTTAGATGCTTATTTTCAGTGTCACCAAGTCCATTCTCGAAGCCAAGCCAACTGCTGGTGATAGAGCAGTTTTATGTGCTAAAGGATGTATTTCTGAATGTGTGTCTTAATTGTCCTTATTTATGGGAACACTTGTCTGTGCGTATAAATCAGCTGGGCACCGCTTTGTTTTTCTTACGTCACACCCCCGAGGGCAGCGCTGCACTCTCCTCTCCTCTGACTCACGTAGCCAGCCTCCTCAGCAGCAATTGGAAGAGCGCACGAGACACTTCCGAGCAGCGATTGGACGGAGCAGTCCTCTTTGGAGAGTTCTCTCTGCATCATCACTGTGTGTGTGTGCATGGTTCAGTGTGCATAGACTTACCCTCTTCTTATCTGCCATTGATGGGGATGATCCTGTTGGATCTCTCGTTTTCCACCATTCATCCAATGGATTATTGCTCCGAGTTTGGTGAATGGATGAAATGTGGCCAGTGATTTCCCCCGGAACCTACGTCATGAAATGCGCGGGAAGGACACGAAAGCCTTTTAGCTCATCGCTCTGCTCTTCCTGCTTTGAAAATGGCCTCGAGGTCAAAACTGCAGGCACCCATTTCCAACTGTGTGCTGCTCTGCTCACACACAGCCCAAGCAGCAGCGCAAACCAAGTTGACATTGGCATGGAGGGTTCGAGCAGCGCGGAACTTCAGAAATCAGAGTGAACTTAAATGTACTGGTGCTGCAGTGCCAGATGATCGGCTTATCCATCTCGTATACTCATCTGCCTAGCCGTGGACAAGCCCCCTACGTTCAATGGTGTGGAGGCCAGAGAAGTCTCCCACCATTTAGGACCCCAAAGATACTGTTAATAGAACACTTGTCTCTGTTCCAATCTTGTGAATTTGTGGTCTTTTTTTCCGTTTGGGGTTGTATGGCATGGTCATTGTGTGGGTTTCTTCTATTGGATCTGTGAGGAGTGGGTGGGGAGAAGGAGATGGCGGCTCTCTCGGGGTAAAGGGGGGTTTTTAGTGTCCAGGAATACTGAGGGCAATCCAGCCCACGCTGATTCCGACCCTGGGTCCTGCCTGGCCGTGCTGGCTGTCCCTAAATGGTAGCTGAGCAGGGTGAGCCTCTGGCTGTCTGTCCGGATTTCAACGTTAACTTTATTTTTCCTCACTGTCCCAGTCGGTGTCTCTGTCCTGCTCACAGAAGAAATAGAATGATTAACTGTGTGGGTGTCTGATATGCTGATAAGTGCAGAAAACCAGAACCTCCTGACCAGCTGTCCCAAACGCCAAAATCAGCCCATAGTAGACACTCTGTTGGGTCTTCCCTGAACCTCCAAACTCACCCCCCCCCTCCCCCCAATCCAAAGTCTAAATAGTGTTCGGCCTGCAAATGTCAATTGTAGTAAGCAATGTATTTTAGTCTTTTTTTTACATTTGAAGTGAGAACCATATCTTAAATGTAAAATAAAGTACAAAGGACAATCAAACGATGCACTGTTTCATTTTGTAGCTGCAAGCATATCTTGTTTTCTTGTGAGGATTTTCCACTCAAAACATTTGTTTTCAGAGCTAGGCCTACTATGCTTTAATATTTCTGTTGTTAACAAATCTGTTCACTCAGCCCCACATTCAGTCTCTCTAAATAGCGCACTATGTACGTTTTTTTGTTGTCATTTTGTATCTCGTCTCAGTATAATCAGGGGGCACTTTGTCCTGCATTATCTGGGTCTGTTTTGATCCAGTCCTCCTCTAATGGAGTGCTGTTCCGCGACAGCAGGGCCGGGGATGCTGGATAAAATGGGTAGACCGCTGCGTGGCCTGGCCTCTAGCTCGTCTGTTGTGTTAGGCGAGACGTGGCTGGCGGAAGCGAGTGAATGAGGGAAAGGTGTGTGTGTGAAGGAGTGTATATGAGGCCGTGTTAGTGGGCGAGCTCCAAGAACGGCCTCTTCAATTGCTCTGAAGGTCCTGTAGAGCAAAGGAGTGCTGCTGCTTTTAGGTAAGCACCAGGGAATGACGTAAGTGGAAACGCAAAGCACTTTGGGTAAGCAGTATCCTTGAGCCTCAACTTATTATTGTGACTAAAATAAAAATTCAATATAGGATGTGTTCCTCCACTCAGCGATCTGTGAATAGTTGCTGCTTACCCCGCAGACTCATAGAAATTCTACATATTCAATTTCTAGGCTTTTATTACCCGTTGGAGATCCATATTGTTAGAACAGTGTCCCATTCTAAGAACTTCCTCTTGTAAGGGTTAAGCAGTGTGTTCCCTTCCTGAGAGGAGGGGGAGCAGGCAGTGTGTGGGTGTTCTCTGCCCTGTCACCCTGGCCAGCTGGTCCCAAAGGGGAGCTTTGTTTCTCCCTCAATTACACTCCTAAAAAGGACTCCGGTCGGAGACTAAGTTGTTGACATGGCCTGTGCTCTGCTCTTGTCCTGTTAAGCCTAGACTAGTTTCTAGAAAGTTGTCTTTTCAGGATCGCTGAGTAGGCTATTCAATACCAGGTCTCTATGGAGTAGTCTGGTGCCCTGTTCCTCTGTTTCCCCTGTTTGCTGACAGACATTAACCTCGCTGTCACAAATGTTGCCAGCCAGTGATTGGTTTGGTGCCTGCCCTGTCTTGCCAGTGATGTGGCGTGGCGGACGGGAACATGAGATGTTGACACAAAGTGGAGTGTGTCTGTTATAATTGGAGTCATAACATTCATTACTGTCAGACCTCACCGCTGCAGTCGACATGAGATGTGCTTTTTTTTCTTCTCTCTGAACAATCAGGATTTTCTGACCACCATTAATCTTTTCTCCATTTTATATCCCTGACCCTGATCTTTCGCCAGTCCATTTGTTTTTGTTAAGCATTTAGAACCAGAATTCATAAAATGGACCTTCAATCTCTGCTGTCGAAGGCTGCCACCACCATGTCACAGTGACCTGATTTAATTAAAACATTTTTTTTTTTTTTTTTTTTTTTTTTTTTTTTTTTTTTTAAATCTCGGCAAACAGCAACGCAACGGACTCCTGGACAGTCTGTTCCAAGAACTTGTTTGCCTGTGGGTAGCCAGCTCCCCTGTGAGGAGAGTCGGAGTGAGGTCTGAGAGGATTAACAGCCTGTAGTCGCTCCCCTATAGAGACACTTCCATCCTTCCTCTGGCTGACTACTGACAACCTTGCAACAGTTTGCATGTCTCTTTTGCACTGACTGACTTAGTGGGTGGATGACAATGGTAGGTTTCATGAACCATGGGTCTCTTGAAGGGATGTAGCATTATGGTTAGTTTTGACCAGTATCAGCTAAAATGGGCAGTAAGAGGCAGATTGGCTGACTCGTTTGAAGACTGTTCTGATGAGAACAATGGGACACTCATGCCAGGATGTCCTCAGCCCACCCTGCCAAGACTCTCCTCAACTGTGCCAGAGAGACTTATGGTGTCGATAATCTCTTCTCAGTAGGCCTAATTATCTCACCCTTCGTTACCTTTCGCAGTCTGATTTTACACGCACTAAAGATCTAGGTTAACCCATGTCCTAAAGACCGATTTGGAATCTCTTAAAACCAAAGCACAGCTCAATCCCATACTTCCTCTTATAGCCCAGTTAAGACTGGGTCTGGTTTATTTGTTGAAGCTACCATTCCCCCACCATCCACATTGTAGCAGTCCAGGCTCCGACTTCTGTCGCTACTGCTGAGTGCACACACACAGGGCTATCCTCCCTCCCCTGGAATCAAAGACAATAAGCCTTCTCTCTGTCTCTCTCTCACTCCCCTCTACTGTATCTTCCATGAATGTTCCTCTGCTGTAACGAACTGATCTGTGAGCTCTCTGAGAGGATAAGTACTCTGAGGAATGGCCTGTCTGCTCTTGTTGGCATGGCCCAAGGCCTGACTGCCCTGGCAGTGCCATGTCAGAGACCGATCAATCCATGTCATCTCTCTCACAGACGTGTCACCGTCCGCGGCGGCCCATTGGAGTATCCTCTGTTTACTAAACACTCTGTTAGGGAGTTTTCCCTTCCCTTTAGCTCGTCAACTGACTTCACCTTCGTGTCTCCGTAGCGGAAAAACCCCACCACATCAAAGCTCACTCAGTTCAGTTCGATCCCGCGCTCGGTTCTGGTCATTTTTATTGCCTCAATGTTTGAAAGATCAAACTTCTTCACAGAGGGTGGTAACTGACCAAAAAATACTCTGGGTTTTTGTCTTCCCGTGTTTGTTAAGCTTGGCAACATGATATGGAGGGGGATATTGGCAGAGGATGTTGGGAGATATATATTTTAAATGCCTCACTCCCTCTAATAGCTAAATGACAGCATCTTAGGATCTGGTCTGTTTCAGTGGACCGAGTTGTCATGCAGTCAATCATTACATTGTAGGCACCTCTTCTCAAAAGTGTTTTGAAAAGCGATGTGAATGAATCTGTTCTATTATAAATCTCCAGGCCCCAACACACACTGCAGATCAGTGTCCAAGCAGTGAGCAGCCAGCCCATCTCATGTCTGCCGATGTGGGGTAGGCTAGTTCCCAGGCTCCTGTTACTACGGCCTGCTCCTCAGCATTCAAACTTCCTTCAGGGCATCACGTTGTACTGACTCAATCATATTGCATGTCATGCCAGTATGGGCTCCACATGCAGGCTTGTTGTCATCCTCCCATGATTGGTGCATTATTGATATCAATGCTTCTGAATGCATAGTTAGTTCTGGTTGTGGATGAGTAAAGGAGACCGGAAGTGAACTTAGTCGGACTAGTGTTTGCCCACTGAATACAGTCCTTCGTTGTGGAGAAGACGCCATGAGGAAAGTCTGTGGACTGGGAAAGAGGAGAGCGAGAACGGAGACAGAGCGATTCCACACGCAGGTGGGATAGTCTGGGGATTTGGCCAAACGGTATCTTGCATCTCCTTCCTATGTTGAGGAAAAACATTTTCTCTAATGAAAAAGGGATGACGCAATGTGTAGTAAAGACAAGGTAGGCTAACCTAAATTGTAGCTAAAGAATTGTCTATAGATAATACCTAGGTATTGGTGGGAACCAGAAACAGAATGTGTAGTTTTTTATATTTTGACAGGGAGTCATGCTTTCACATCAGTAAAAAGGTACTCAATCAGCCTTGTTGAATTGCCCTAGAGGCACCAATTCAATAGTGGAAAAACAATCAATGAATGTGTCAATACAAGGCATTTCTTAACATTGTGCAAATATTTCCCCTCAACATGTCCTGGCCTCCCTTTATTGCTTCAAGGGGTTTGTGTCTCTTTCCTGGTCTGATCCAGCTGATGTGCAGTCATGTCTGAGACTCTTCTTCTCCCCATCCAGCTATGAGCCCTCCAGCCAGAGTAGAGCGCAGTCTGTAGCTAGTGTTGGCAGTACAAAGAGTGCCCAGAGTTCAAACGCCTCTCACACACATCCTCCAACTGCATATACAGAGTGTTTCAACAGGCTGGTGTCGTAATACGTATTCTTATAGTACATTTATCCTGGACTCACTCTTTCTCTACCTCCCCTATTTCTTTTCTGTTTCACTTTCTCACTCACCTCCTTTCCCTCCCCCTCAAACGGTTCATTCCTCTTCCTGTCTGGCCTTCATTCTTCCTCGTTCTGTCACATCCCTCCCTCTCCCCTTTCTCATAGTCCTCCAACCCACCCAATAATCAATCAATCAAATTAATTTATGTAGCCCTTCTTACATCAGCTGATATCTCAAAGTGCTGTACAGAAACCCAGCCTAAAACCCCAAACAGCAAGCAATGCAGGTGTAGAAGCATGGTGGCTAGGAAAAACTCCCTAGAAAGACCAGAACCCAGGAAGAAACCTAGAGAGGAACCAGGCTATGAGGGATGGCCAGTCCTCTTCTGGCTGTGCCGGGTGGAGATAATAACAGAACATGGCCAAGATGTTCAAATGTTCATAAATGACTAGCATGGTCAAAAAAAATAATAATCACAGTAGTTGTCGAGGGTGCAACAGGTCAGCACCTCAGGAGTAAATGTCAGTTGGCTTTTCATAGCCGATCATTCAGAGTATCTCTACCACTCCTGCTGTCTCTAGAGAGTTGAAAACAGCAGGTCTGGGACAGGTAGCACGTCCGGTGAACAGGTCAGGGTTCCATAGCCGCAGGCAGAACAGTTGAAGCTTGAGCAGCAGCACGGCCATGTGCACTCGGGACAGCAAGGAGTCATCATGCCAGGTAGTCCTGAGGAATGGTCCTAGGGCTCAGGTCCTCCGAGAGAGAAAGAAAGAATTAGAGAGAGCATACTTAAATTCACACAGGACACCAGATAAGACAGGAGAAATACCCCAGATATAACAGGCTGACCCTGGCCCCCCGACACACAAACTACTGCAGCATAAATACTGGAGGCTGAGACAGGAGGGGTCAGGAGACACTGTGGCCCCATTCGATGATACCCCCGGACAGGGCCAAACAGGCAGGATATAACCCCCACCCACTTTATCATCCTCCCAGGCCTGTACTGGTCCCATGTGTCTCCGGCACCTCCCTCCCTGTCTTGTTTTCATTCTCTCTGTTGAACCATGGACTCTGCCTGGTGCGATTCCACAGTATCAGATCTGATCACATCTGTGCCTGTTTATTTTCCTCATGACTGTAGCCTATTGCTTTGTGCTGTTTGAAGCCTCTCCTCGCTGTTCTCCTGGAACTCTTTCCAGAGATTGACCCCATGGTGGCTGGTTGCTCAGTGGGTATCACTCAGCTCTGTGGCTTCACCCTGGAACAGCTTACCCTGCAGCCGACCCTAGTGAGGCTGGGCCTGGAGCAAACACACATGCCGGCCTCAGGATACTTCTATAGTAATATGACTAATATACACTCGTGGCCAATTTATTAGGTACACCATTCACAAATGGTTCGCTCCTACAGACAGTCACGTGGCCGTAGCTTGCTATATAAAACAGGCATCGAGGCATTCGGTTACTGTTCGATTGAACATTAGAATGGGCAAAACAAGTGACCTAAGCTACTTTGAGCGAGGTATGATCGTCGGTGCCAGGCGCGCCGGTTCCAGTATCTCAGAAACCGCCGGCCTCCTGGGCTTTTCACACACGACAGTGTCTAGGGTTTACCGAGAATGGTGCTACAAACAAAACCATCCAGTCAGCGGCAGTCCTGTGGGCCAAAACAGCTCGTTGGTGAGAGAAGTCGAAGGAGAATGGCAAGAATCGTGCAAATAATGGCGCAGTACAACAGCGGTGTGCAGAACGGCATCTTGGAACGCACAACGCGTCAATCCTTGTCCTGGATGGGCTATTGCAGCAGATGACCACACCGGGTTCCACTCCTATCAGCTAAAAACAAGAAGTGTCTCCAGGGGGCACGCGATCCCCAACACTGGACAATTGAGGAGTGGAGAAACATTGCCTGGTCTGACGAATCCCTGTTCCTGTGACGTCATGGTGACGGCAAGATTTGACGTAAGCAGCATGAGTCCATGGCCCCATCCTGCCTGGTGTCAACGGTTCAGGCTAGTGGTGGTGGTGTAATGGTGTGGGGAGTTTTTTTCCCCTTGCACAAGTTAGGTCCCTTGATACCAATTGAGCAACGTTTGAAAGCCACAGCATATCTGAACATTGTTGCTGACCAGGTGCATCCGTTCATTGCTACAGGGGGTCCGAACCAGTACTAGATGGGTGTATCTGATAAACTGGCCACTGAATATATATATATATATGACTAGAGCACAATAATAATAATAAAGTATTTATCCACAATTATAAACCGGGTGGTTCCAGCCCTGAATGCTTATTGGCTGAAAGCCGTGGTATATCAGACCGTATACCATGGGTATGAAAACATGTATTTTTACTGTTCTAATTACGTTGGTAACCAGTTTATAATAGCAATAAGGCACCTTGGGGGTTTAACGTATATGGCCAATATACCCCGGCTAAGGGCTGTATCCAGGCACTCCGCGTTGCTTCATGCATAAGAACAGCCCATAGCCATATAGCACACTTCCCCGGGCCTTATTGCATAATGAGACCTCACCTTTGGTGGTCTTGGCCAGTCAGTCATGTTACACAACTACCAAAAGCCCGCCTTGCCAAGCGAATACACTGCCACCTGGTGACGCGACCTTGCCACTGCAAATGCCTCTGTCTGGGCTGAGGGGCACCTATCCTCCCCAGACACTGTAAATGTGGCACGGGATGGTCGTTTGGGCCATGGGTTTGCCTGTGATTCTGCCTGGCTGGCTGGCCAACATTGACCTGGTTCCTCTCTAGGCTACAGTCAACTAGCCATGCCTAGCTCCATTGAGAGGTGACAGTGTGTTGGGTTAGCATCTATTATTTACATCTCATTAGCCTCGCAATCACTGAACATGCATAATAATGTCTATATTATGTGCTGGGGTGCTGTGCAGTGCGGCAAGGTTAATACCGTTAATGCAGACTGCAGTAGGATGCAGGGAGAGAGAAGGCTAGTATTCACTACTATGCAGCATTGGTGGTGCGCCACAAGGCTTTGATCTCTGTCCTGTCTCACCCCGGATGCGGGATTGGCCCAGCCCAATCCCGCTTCAGTCATTACTGGTGGTATAGAAAAGGATGAATCCGATGTATTCATTTCATGCACTAATGTGGACAATTAGGCCTGACTATGAGGCATTGCCTTAGCCGCATTGGATAGAGATCCACACGTTTGCTCTCTTGTCGGTGATCAAGATGAATGGTCTTCCTGACTACGGTCAATAATATTTTCCTGTAATCTGTTTAAACATCTCCTCCCTCTGCTCTGTGATCCGTGTGTGTTACTGTTCGGCAGGAAATGTAGGCTAACCAGTTTTCTAGAACGGTAGCTCATTCATCATGCTTTGCTGATAATCCTTAGCCTGGCATCCAAACTGTTTTCCCTGCGTTCCCCTGTTCACTACAATGGTGGGCACAGCGTTCAGTCTGGTTTAACCAGGTTAGGTAATCCTAGTGCCGGGCCAGAATGCTGCTATAGGGCAGGCAGTTTACCCTGTACCCTGCTAGAAATCTGTGGTTCTCCCTCCCTGTCTTTCTTGCATAACCATCATCTCTCACTCACATGTTAGCTAATGCTATGCATGCAGCTGTGAGCACTGTGCACGCAGGCCTGCCTTTTAATGGCTCTGCGTGGTCAAGCCGTCATCTGAAGTGGCCATACAACATTTACTGCGACGCAGCCTCCGCAGACGTCAGGGCGTTCATACTTCTCGTGCTTAGTTGAGCAGAGCAGAGCTATTGTGGAGGTAGTTGTCAAGGAAGTGAGTTTGTGTTCACACAGGGCGTACCGCCCCCACCTACCGCCAACCAATCATGTCAATGCGGAGCTATACGAAGGCCTCCGCGTTGTTCCAACATTTTGAGAGGCGGGCGGCGACGCGGTACGGAGATTGATTTGGCCTCTGCGTGCGTCCGGAGGCTCCGCAATTACATCACACCCTCCGTACGAAGCCGCCAACCAAATTTTCGGATCAAGCGTGAATAGGCTTTTAGAGCGACATATGGGCATTTGAGGAAACGAGTTGATTTGCGGAGCGTAACATCCGTTCACGTCCTCTGCAATAACAACATTCTCAATGTTGTGGTGGATGGACGTCAGCATTCTGAATGGAACTCATTCATAATCCTGTGGTTGCTCATGCATTCATTGAATGTACGAACAGTGATCATGCATGTCAGCCTCCCTTTTTATTCTGGTGCTGACCTTGTCTAACACCATATTACGAAATGGAAATGATCAATTGCCGCGTTCTTCGTTCTTGGCATTCTATCTCCTATTGATAACCAACACAGTTAGTTACTCTCCTGGAATGTGTCATCAGTCAGCCAGTGTGTCTGATCGCACAGGGCTAAAGCCTTGATTAAGACTGTTGGATCAATGCCTTGTTTACTGACCCTGGGTCCTCTCCTCCTGCCCTATGAAACCTCTTAGACCCAGATGCCATGGTCGTGTGTGTCGGCTGTCGCAGAGAAGTTTGCTCCGGACACTCATAAGGTCAGGAGGCACATGTCCAAGCAGTCCGTGTCCGTCACATTTACATTACATTTACATTTAAGTCATTTAGCAGACTTATCCAGAGCGACTTACAAATTGGAAAGTTCATACATATTCATCCTGGTCCCCCCCTGGGAATTGAACCCACAACCCTGGCGTTGCAAGCGCCATGCTCTACCAACTGAGCCACACGGGACCAGCATGACGATCCGGCGTTAGGACCAAGTCGGATGGCCAAGTTTGAAATCAGTTCCCTGATGCCCCTCGTTGACCTTTTGGTTTGAACTTTGATTAAAACATGTAACAGATTAAAATATTTTGTAAGAAATGAAGCCAAACCTTTGTTATTGTGATCTCTCACTGCTAGGCAAGTGGGCGTTGGTTGTTGTAAACTGCCACCATAGAGATCCTGTGCGTCTATTTCTTCTAGTCTACAATATTTTCTAGTTCAGCAGCCTTGGTCTCACACAAACAGAATGGGCCTAATCACTTACACAACGTCTCTATTGTCTGTCCCAGTGGTGGCAGCCCAGGGTCTCTCCTTGGCAGAACCCACTGTCCTGATCCCCCTGATTCTGAGGTAACACCGCCTCCAAAATACAGCTCTGCAATCCTCCTTCCTACCATTTCTCCCTGGGTCCACCGGTCTACTATGGATGACCTCAATAGTCCCCCAGCCAAGAGCCATTCAGGGTCACAGAGTTGTTGGCCGTGATAAAGAATCCCCAATCCAATCCAGCCTGTGAACAATTAACAATTAAACAAGTAGAGAGAGGAGAGGAAAAACAAAAGTGGGGAACAATTCTGCATTGTTTCTGAGGCACAGCACATGGGTGACAGTCCGGACCAGTTAGGGCTGGATCGGGGGGGTAAAGCCGCATGGGTAAAGAGAGGGTATAAATGGACCAGGCCCACAACTGCTCGTTTTCCAGACCCACCCCCTCTAGTCCAAACACAGTTTCTCACCTCACAGCAGTACACCGAGTCATGTTGTCGAAGAAGAAGGATGAAGACAGTGGAGGTGAACCCAGTAGGAGAAAGGTAAGACGGGAGGAGGAGGATGGATTAGGCTGGGACTTGACAAGCTTCGGTAGAAGCTGAATGAAATTCAATCTACGTATGTATGTGTACAGGCATTTGTGGATCTCATTGTCTTGGGCCTCATTGCCGGTGACTTTTCCCACTCGTTCTGCATTTATTTGGTTGGCAGACGCAGACTTGTGTCCGAGCACTGTATTGTGGGTGTGTAAGGGAGAAGGAGAGAGAGAGAGATGTTTGAGGACTGTGTATATACATTGGGTCAGTACCCTGCATGGTTGTAATGAGAGTGGAATAAATGCCACGTGTGGACCCAGGAAGAGTATCTGCTGCTTCTGCAACAGCTAATGGGGATCCAATTAAAAAGCATTACCACCAGCCATGCTTCTCCCTCTGAGTGAAGGGGAAGGAATCCATGATGAGGGAACCAAGTGGATACTTTGAAGAAGAAAAAAATGACTCTCTATCGTGAGTGTGCAAGACCTTTGTCTACCCCGTGACTCAGAATCAATCTGTCTGGTTGGTGGTGTGAAATTCAGATTGCACAACCATGAGTCACTCCCACTCCCTCTCTCTCTTCCAGTAGTCACGCCGTAGTTCCTGTATAGAGAGGTGAACAGACGTGTCTCGTTCTCTGGACGTGCGTCAGACACTCCGTGGGCTTATTTCGGCGTGACTGTGTCCTGTGTCAGCGTTTTGTGCGTGCACACACTCATTCGACTGTTTACGCTTTGCTTTGCACTCTGGAATGAGAAGCTGAGTGTTTGCACGCATTGCAGTGTAGTCCAGGTGGTTGGAAAACCGGATAGGATTAAAGAATTATTTTTCTGTTAATGTAGTTAAGATTTTCAATTATTTTGGTGCTGCAAAACGGCTATTTTTATCTTGAAATGTCCCGGGATCATATTTGTAGTGATTTTGAACATTTGTACAGCGTTAAATAATCATTCAATAATACCGCTCTACGCCACGGAGATTCATACCTTTTTTTACATCCCGTTTTTATCACGGTCACATCATTTTATTCGATTTTTCCATTTAAGTTGTGTCCTTGTTGCCTGTTATATGGCACCAGTAAGTAATCCATCAATATTACCAGCAGCGTATTCCATCCTAACCAAAGCTCCCTCCCTGGCTCTGGCCATGTAGGTCTTACATAATGCTACTGCAGATAAATCTGCGATTTTTAACCAGTGGTTGTTCACTGTAAATAGAGTCTCGTGGTGAGCTGACTAGGCTCATTTCACCTTAGGGATGAACTGTTGTGCTAAATCAATCACTAGCCCCTAACCCATGGACACTTGATGCCCCCACACCCCTTTATAGATCTTACAGAACCTGATGTGGAAACTCTGCATAGCCTTGAGTGCTACGGTTATCTCATTGCTTAGGATATACCCATCTGATACTTCCTTTAAGATGTACAAGGGGCCCAACAAGGGAAAAAGTCTTATCAGGGAAGGAGTTTTTGTTTTGGACTGGGTGTTGGAGGTTGGACATTGGTGCCTGTGTGGGCGTTGTGGTCTCATTCCTCCCTCTCTGCCAGCAGATCCAGTTTGCGGACCAGAAACAAGAGTTCAACAAACGTCCCACCAAAATCGGCCGCCGCTCTCTGTCCCGATCCATCTCCCAGTCCTCCACAGACAGCTACGGCTCAGGTACCGAGAATATACACACACACACACCTGACACACTCACGAGCCCCCCGATACCCCCTGTGCCTAACTCGAATCACAGCCCAGGTACAGGGTCCAGTATCACACGGTAAGAGTCTATTCCCAGACACGTGGGGAGCAGGACTGTTCTCCGTAACGTGTAACTGGATTAAGATGAGACGATACAGGCCACAGAGAGCCGCTAGTGTTCTCTCTAGTTTCTAACGCTGTGTTCCAGTGAATAATAACTTGCAGACACACACACACCAATGTCCTTGTGAAATTTTGAGATCAGTATTTTTTTTCTTCAGGCAGGCAGGCCAGTGTAAATTTAAAAAAAATAAGGTTGGGGTCCATACAAGAGGGGGGGGGAGAGAAAGTCAAAGGGTGAGAGAAAGGTAGAGGAGAGGCAACGTTCCCACTATACTAGTAGTCCTGGTCACCTGGTTGTCACACTCCTGGTTGTTCCCAGGGCTCCTAGAGGCCCCTTTTCAAGAGAGAGGGAGAAAAAAAGGAGAGAGGAGAGGAGAGGTGACATTTCCACTGAAGCGTTGGGAATGGCTCTGTAGTAGGACGAGGAGGGGCCTGTCAGCCCTGCGTGTCATAAAAAGGGTGTGACCCTTGCTTTACAACCAGAGTTAATCTGGTAGGGAGACATGTTTGTCAGGAGAGAAGTGTGAAATGCCACGTCCCTGGTGTGACTCTGGCCTCTCATTCTGCCACTTGTGAAGAGATGTCACTCAGCCTACCTGGCTGTCCCTCGTCTTTTTGAATGTCACGCACAGACACTCACGGGCCGCTTCGCCCAAATGCCTCAAAAGTCCTCTCTCCCTCCTTTCTTCTTTGTCCTCTCACTGTACCTCATTGCATTCTGTCCCCCCCACTCTCAACCCTTTCTCTTCCTCTCTCCCTCTCTTTCCTGACCCCCTGTACTGTAACCCTCAGCTCTGTGGTTGCTGTAATTATTCCCACAGAAAGAAAGAGTGAACAGAGTCAGAGTCCCTACTGTCCCCCCCCCCCCCCCCCCTCTCTTTCTCTCTCCCTCTCTCACGTGCTCATTGTCCCAGCCTCATTGTCCCAGCCCTGGGGCTTGAGCGCACACACACTGCGGGAGAGCTGTAATTCGACTTAAGGCGTCCGCATGCTTCCCAAACCCGAAACAGTTCGTAGATATATTATGATGACATTTTGTTTTGTATTGGTCTTCAGCATAGTTTTTTTTTCTTCTTCTTTTCGTTTGTTCGAGCGCACGACGTCGGTGATTGGTCGACCGCAGGGATTCTTCAATTGAGTGTTTGTTGTCATTCGAACGAGATACGACTCGTTTTCATGCACATTTTTTCACTTGAGAAATACTGCATCTAACCAAAGGTTAATGTCAACCTGCGTGACTAAGATCTCCTCGGCAAAAACGTCAAATTGAACGACAGATGTCTTGAATTATCTTAAACGAATTCAGACTATTTTGAGGAAGTGTACACTGGCTATGGCGTCTCAAGATGGACAAACAGTACCATTGCCGCTTTTTTTCTTGTTTTTCAAGCCAAGGTCTTTTTAAGGGAGTAATGCGAGGCACAGATGTTCACTTCACCTAGCCAAGTTCTACTAGGATCAAACCGAACCTAGTATGTAGACGCCCATGCTGAGCAGGTGTATTCTGCCCTGGGGCTCAGTCCCGAGATATAGCTCATAATGTGAGCTATGTAGTTGTTTTGGACGTCAGAGTAGATTGTGGCCTAGTGTGTGGTCCTGTCACGTGTGTTTTTAGTTTAACGTCTATATCCTGAGGACATGGTGAATGTGCAGTATAATATGTGGGTGTGCGTGCAGCTCGTGTGCTGCTGTTGAGTGTGCGTAGACGTGTTGTTGCGCGCGCGCGTGTCCTGTCCTCTGACTCCTCTCTCTGCCCTGCTCTCTCTTTCAGCTGCGTCGTACACGGACAGCTCTGACGACGAGACCTCTCCTCGGGACAAGCAGCAGAAGAACTCCAAGGGCAACGGAGACTTCTGCATCAAGAACATCAAGCAGGCCGACTTCGGACGCAGGGAGATCGAGATCGCGGAGCAAGGTGGGCTAGGGCTAGGGACGAGGTGTGTGCATACAAGTGTGTGAGAGACCGAGCGAGAGAGACTGATTCTCTGATGGTGTGATTGTGTTGGATGTGTGTGTGCCATGCTGACAGCCCATCTCCTCCAGGGCTGTGTGCTCAGTGGCCGTATGTTCCCAGCCTGTGAGATAAACAGCAGGGGGGGGGGGTGCCTGCCTCTCCCACTAATACCCAATCGAGCACACCGTGATGGGACACTCCATCCTCTGCTGAAACCCAACAGGACACACCACTGACCACTCACAGTCCCACGTGTCTGTACTGCACCACTGACCACTCACAGTCCCATGTGTCTGTACTGCGTATCATACATTGCCTTGTCTACTACTCAACACACAACCCCAGCGCTGTCTGTACAGCTGACCCCGCGTAGCTCCCAATTATGTTACTACAGACAGACCATAGCCAGAGCTGCATAGCTCCGACTCTGTCTGTACAGCTGACCCCAGATAGCCCTAACGCAGTCTGTACTGCGGGCTACAACACTTTGAACTTTTATAAGTCGCTATACAGCTGACCTCTCAGCCCTGGCTCGGTAGGCCGTATCACACACGGCCCGAGCTCTGTACGTCTAGGTGACAGGGCAACAGAAGCCAGAGGGGAAAGATTCCACCGTCTGGGAGGGTTCCCAAAGCACGTTGGCCAGCTAACTTTGATTTACCCACGTTTAACCACTTGAATTACATTTTTTGATAAAGATTTTTATTTGACATATTTAAAGATTATACGGAGAAGGATGCCTTGAAGTTTTGAAACGGGACCGATGGGTTTTGTAGTAATGTTGTTGTAACGTTGGGTCTAAAATAACTTGTCGGTTGCGTTGTCTCCTCACAGAGATGCCAGCCCTCATGGCCCTGAGGAAGAGAGCCCAGGGAGAGAAGCCTCTGGCTGGAGCCAAAGTAGTGGGCTGCACCCACATCACAGCTCAGACAGCCGTGAGTTACACACACACACACACACACCACCATCCACCGCTCAGTCCACTGTGAATCTGCCGCTTCTGCTCAGAAAACCACGACTCACAGATTCATTCATACTGACTGTTACTAGTCTTAAGCCAGCTTTACACTTCTTTCAGCGGCAGGACTTTGCTTTGAACACGAACGTCTCCGTTGTCTGTGTCCTTAACTGAGCGCGCGGTCTGGTCTGTGTGTGTCGCGCAGGTGTTGATGGAGACGCTGACTGCCCTGGGGGCTCAGTGCAGGTGGGCTGCCTGTAACATCTACTCCACTCAGAATGAGGTGGCAGCGGCTCTGGCCGAGGGAGGTGAGTGTGAACCGGGCCGCTTCATTTGAGCGTCTTTCTCTTTTCACGACCGCTGGCTCTCTCAGTGCCCATCATATCTCTCTCAGGGTTCTCTGTGTTCGCGTGGAAGGGCGAGTCGGAGGACGACTTCTGGTGGTGCATCGACCGCTGCGTCAACCTGGAGGGCTGGCAGCCCAACATGGTACGTGTCTGTCCCCCCGTCAAACGCCATCTCTCAGTAGCGGACTTTGTTGCGGTGTGAGTGGCGTCGTCCTTTATCCCGATCAGTCAGAAAGACGCGCGTTGTGTGTCCCGTTCCAGATCCTGGATGACGGCGGAGACCTGACCCACTGGATCTATAAGAAATACCCCAGCATGTTTAAGAAGATCAAGGGAATCGTGGAGGAGAGCGTCACTGGAGTACACCGGTGGGTGGATCACT
Organism: Salvelinus namaycush; assembly: GCF_016432855.1. NCBI lineage: Eukaryota > Metazoa > Chordata > Actinopteri > Salmoniformes > Salmonidae > Salvelinus > Salvelinus namaycush. The sequence continues at coordinate 5,035,864 of NC_052344.1, read as the reverse complement.
GCTCACACGCAACTTCATTATATGTTGACTCATTGTCTAGACTGAGAAAACCAGTATTTTTGCCAGTAAGCTTCCCCTTGTCAGGGGTTTGTTTCGAAGTGGGTGGTCTATCTTCTATGGCCATGTCTCCATCTAGTGGCCATAATGGGTAATGTCAGGTTTTACTGCTTTATAATGATGCCCCCCGCCTCTTTTTGCTGCTCTCTGTGTAGGTTGTACCAGCTGTCCAAGGCGGGAAAGCTGTGTGTCCCGGCCATGAATGTCAACGACTCTGTGACCAAGCAGAAGTTTGACAACCTCTACTGCTGCAGGGAATCCATCCTGGACGGGTAGGACAACTCCGGCATGCCCGGTTCAAAGCAGAAAGACCGAGGAAGATTGCTTCGTTGTTGTGGGGTGATTTAAACATTTGTCATGCTAAGTGCTCGTGATTTGTGTTTCTTCGCTCTCCCTCCAGTCTGAAGAGGACCACTGATGTAATGTTTGGGGGCAAGCAGGTGGTGGTGTGTGGATATGGAGAGGTAAGTCTGTCTTACCTACTGTGAATTAGTGATGGGGGGGGGGGGGGGGACATCTATAGTTGCATATCGCTATATTATTTGTGGACGATATTATATTGATATTTGACTCCCAAGTATCGCTAAAATAATAATACAATAATGTTTTTGCTACTGCAGGTAGCATTAGCTGTACCTGCACCAAATCTCTGCTGTTTTTCTCCTTTTTTAATGGAGCCAACGTGTTTTCAGCACGTTTATTACCCTGACTGATCAAAACTAGCTTTCTCATGCTCTCTCGTCTCTCTGCAGCAGACATTTGGGGAGCAATATGTTTGGAACATCAAATCGTAATACGTATAGAATCGGCACCTACGTATCGTGTTAACGTTGTATCATGAGGTCCCTGGCAATTCCCAGCCCTACTGTATATGGTACACTTGTCATTTTTGAACCCTTATTTTACCAGGTACGTTGACTGAGAACACGTTCTCATTTACAGCAACGACCTGGGAAATAGTTACAGGGGAGAGGAGGGTGGGATGAATGAGCCAAACGGAAGCTGGGGATGATTAGGTGGCCGTGATGGTATGAGGGCCAGATTGAGAATTTTATCCAGGACACCACGGTTAACACCCGTACTCTTATGATAAGTGCCATGGGATGTTTAGTGACCACAGAGAGTCAGGACGCCTGTTTAACGGCCCATCCGGAAGACGGGTCCCTACACAGGGAAATGTCCCCAATGCATTCTACTGGCCCTTCAGCACCACTTCCGGCAGCATCTGGTCTCCCATCCAGGGACCGACCAGGACCAATCCTGCTTAGCTTCAGAGGAAAGCCGGCAGTGGGATGCAGGATGGGATGCTGCTGGCGATCTGAACACCTTATTATATCAAAATGGACCACCAGAGGAAACTATTTACCTTCCAAGTCTATAGTAGAGCCTCCATCAGTCCTATACCCATGTGTGTTTTTTATTTGTGTATCCATAGGTGGGGAAGGGCTGCTGTGCTGCTCTCAAGGCCATGGGCTCCATCGTCTACGTCACTGAGATCGACCCCATCTGTGCCTTGCAGGCCTGGTAAGTTCAGCCAATCAGAGCCTGGCACATGAACTGATCGGCCAATGTCAGCAGGGTGAACGAGGAAGTAACGCGTTTGTTTCCCGTCCCTGTTCAGCATGGATGGCTTCAGACTGGTGAAGCTGAATGAAGTGATCAGACAAGTGGACATTGTCATCACCTGCACAGGTGAACACCTCTCCCTTGTCCCCTCAGTCAGCACTAGATGGCCACGTTAGAACAGATAAGTGGAAACGGTGTCAAAATTACCAACCAGGTGCAAGTACCTGAGCTGTTTGGCATTTAAGTCAGGGTTAGGGTTTCGATTTTTTTTTGTAAAATCGCATTTGTGGTTGAGAACCACTATACTCCCATCCTTTCCAGCATGGGCATAGCAACAATAACCACCTTCTCCCTACTGCTTTACCGCTCGACTGATTCAGCCTGCGCCACTCTATTCTCACACACACACACACACACACACACACACACACACACACACACACACACACACACACACACACACACACACACACACACACACACACACACACCCAGCAGCCTAGAGGGTGACTAGGTAGTAGGGTATTGACCAGTGATCAACAACCGGTCCATCATGGCCTCCCGGGTGGCGCAGTGGTCTAAGTAGCTGTGCCACCAGAGATTCTGGGTTCGAGCCCAGGCTCTCTCGCAGCCGGCCGCGACCGGGAGTCCCATGGGGCGGCGTACAATTGGCCCAGCGTCGTCCGGGTTAGGGAGGGTTTGGCCGGCAGGGATATCCTTGTCTCATCGCGCACTAGCGACTCCTGTGGCGGGCCGTGCGCAGTGCACGCTGACCAGGTCGCCAGGTGTACAGTGTTTTCTCCGACACATTGGTGCGGCTGGCTTCCGGGATGGATGTGCGCTGTGTCAAGAAGCAGTGCGGCTTGGTTGGGTTGTGTTTCGGAGGACGCATGGCTCTCGACCTTTGCCTCTCCCGAGTCCGTACGGGAGTTGCAGCCAGCGATGAGACAAGACTGTAACTACTACCAATTGGATACCACGAAATTGGGGAGAAAAAAGGGGTAAAAAAACAACCGGTCCATCGCCATCTCCAAGGCATTCCTAGTCACCAAACATTTCTGTAAAAAAACTCCTAGCGTTCCTATTTTTCATTTTGAGCTGTTGGTGGTAGGTGCATTTGATTCAGCAGACCTAGTGCCGGGAAGGTAAAATTGTTCCCATTCTGAACCATTTCATGTGTCTGAAAGTAGAACTCTGCCTACCCGGCAGGCCCAGAGAGCAAATCAAATAGCCAGCGGTAGGCCTATAGGTGCAATCAGATGGCTCAGATCACCTTATCTGTGCAGTTTCCTGGAGCCATAGACTGTAAAAAGAAGCCTTTCGAAACGTTTCAACCATGACTGGAGAGCGACTCAACGAATACAGCAAAGAGCTGTATGTTTTAAGATGTTATTCAACCCTGTCAACACTTTGCCCATTTTATGGATTATAAAAGTTTACGTTCTTCCTACTTCCACTCACGATACAACCAGCACTGCAGCTTTAATAAACGAGTAGCAAAGTGTTCCGATAAGCTTGCGTTGTTGTTATTAGCGGCTTGTGACTCTTTTTAATATGGAGGAATATTTCACTTTCTCTGGTCATAGGAGTAACAACATGAATTGGTGCACGATGCAGTGCGACTTGAGTTGCATCGTCGGCTGTCCCCTTTTCTCAGAGGAGGGAAAGAGGAGGGATGGGGAATCGGGTGAGAGGCAGCCTCACCGCTGCTCCCTCCCCTCAGACTGACCATCAGATGCACGCAGGCCATCAGTCCAGTTCTGTTCCTAACTAGTATAACAAATGATCTATTACCAGTGTGGCCATGCACCTACAATTTGTAAATATCATTTCAAAATGGTCTGAGAAGAACCGCATTGGCAGGGCAATTCACGATTTGCCAATATGCGGTGATAATATATTCGGCCTATAACCTACTCCACAGACCTCATTACTACAGAACTGTTTTTAATTGGTTAATGTTGCGTAGGCTTACATTTTGAAGTCATATTTTAAATTTAAAATATGGTGGTTGGTGACCACTGGTGTAGACATTACAGAAGTCGTCTCAATCAGTCCGACCTGGCAGCCATGCGTGTAGCCAGTCCGTTAGTGCTCCACATTCAGATTGAGTGAAGAGTTCATTGAGACAAACTGCATGCCTCCCTAGTCAATTAAGCACGAAGTGTATTGACAAGCTGCAGTCCTCATCCGCGTTAATTGAAAAGGGACAGACAACCTTAATCACTCACGCGAATGTGCATGAGTGTGCACACAAGACATGCACGTGCACACTCAGACTTAGTGGTATACAATGCAATTTAGACACTTATTCATACAGTAGGTCTATGTGGAGAGTGGATGTGGAGCTCTATGGTGCATTTTGAGTAGATTTTTTTTATATATATATTTTTTAAATATATATATATATTTTTTAAATCTAGCACAGGAGATTTATTCCAAGCATAATTTGTGTAGCGTATACAGCAACATAATTCCTTTTTGAAGTGAATTAAACATCATTCGGCATGTATCGACCCAGCAAGAGTTATTGGTAGTGTTCACCGCTCTCCTCTGCCCACTTGTGAATTTCTCTGACGTTTCAGTGTACAGTAGTGAACATGATGAGGGTCATATTGATGGTATGTTTACGACGTTCCCTCTCCTCCAGGAAATAAGAACGTGGTGGTGAGAGAGTACTTGGACCGTATGAAGAACGGCTGTATCGTCTGTAACATGGGACACTCAAACACCGAGATCGACGTGGTGAGTCGAGCGTGTGTGCATGTTGGTGGGGGGGTTGTATGTACGTGGGTGTGTTATTGTGACTGTGACAGCTTAACTGATCGTGTGGGCGGAAGACACTGCTGTCACCAATGCTTGTCACATTATTGTCACTGTGGGGGAAGCTGTGATACAACAATGGTCCCTGACCTGACGTTGTCATAGTTACTTGCTTGCTGTGGCCTATGCCTGTCAGTTATCACTGTTACGGTGACATCCCAGGGTCATAATGAAAACATTTTAGAGACTGTTGTCATCAGGGCCTGAAACTAACTTTTTGGTCCACCTTTTTTTGATATAAAAATCTACCAGACACTCAGATTTTTTACCAGACAAAATATTTTTTCAAAACGGATGAGCATGTTTTTTGTAATGTTTCCAAAACAATACATGTATTACTAGTAAGAAATTAAGTGGTATATCACTCAATGTTATTTCACTTTTAACCAAAATATCTCAGATGAGATAAAAATGTTCAGCTGCCCCTTTAAGGGCGGGAGGTTACCGTGGCAATGAGGGTACTGCGCCTCTGGAGTCGTCAGTGACAGCTTTCCTGTGCTATAGAGAATCTGACTAGTAGCCGATGTCTTTGCTAGCAGTTGAAGCGAACTCAAACATTGAAAAACAACCTAGCTTGTGAACAAAACAATGTAAATAGCCAAGAAACACAAGGACAATCTCTCACTTTATACTTTCAAGTAAATTAGACCAACTTTGGCTTCCCGAGTGGCTCAGCATCATCTGGGTTAGAGGGTTTGACCGGCCGGGATTTCCTTGTCCCATCGCGCTCTAGCGACTCCTTGTGGCGTGCCGGGCGCCTGCAAGCTGACCTCAGTCGACCAGCTGGGCGGTGTTTCCTCCGAACACATTGGTGCGGCTGGCTTTTGGGTTAAGCGAGCAGTGTGTCAAGAAGCAGTGCACGGCTTGGCAGGGTTGTGTTTTGGAGGACGCACGGCTCTCGACCTTCGCCTCTCCCCAGTCCGTAGGGGAGTTGCAGCAATGAGACAAGACTGTAACTACCAATTTGGAAAGCACGAAATTGGGGCGAAAAAGGGCTAACATTATAATTAGACCACCTTTTATACTTGTTGCACCGGTTCTAAAATGAGTCTTCAGCACCGTGCACACAGCTCCCCAGCCAGGCGGTGTTCCTGCACATTTCGCCAGGTGGGATATTATTATAGGAATTGTAGTTCTTTGTGTGATTAGCTACCAGCTATGAAACAAAACGACAGAAATACTTTGCAAACAGCCACTGCAACATTTGTTTAGCTATACATGAGCTCATACTAGACTTCTAACATCATTTTTATTCGCAAATGGGAGTGAAATGCTTGTGGGGCCCTGACACCCGCCGACGTGGCTGGTGAAATGGACATCTTACCCACCAATACCAAAATCGACCCGCGGGTGTTCGTTTTAGGCCCTGGTTGTCATATTGAAGCTGTTCGCGTGGTAACTGTTTCCTGTCCATTTGTTGTCCTCTCCTCCAGGCTAGCCTGCGGACCCCGGAGCTGACCTGGGAGAGAGTGAGGTCACAGGTGGACCACGTCATCTGGCCCGACGGCAAGAGGATAGTGTTGCTGGCTGAGGTGATCTATTATCACCCTCATCACATTAGTACAAGGCTCTCCATGACGACTGCCTCAAATCACTGCTCAGTCACACGTGTCAATGATCAGATCTATAAATCCTCTCAACTTCTGAATAACTGGGCAGAATAGATCCAAATGATCCATAGGCTCTGTCTCTCTGTCTGTCTCTCTCTCTCTCTCTCTCTCTCTGTCTCTCTCTCACATAGCAAAGAGAGGCTCTCTCTCTCTCTCTGTGTGTGTGTACAGCACTCCCTCTCTCATAGCAAAGGGAAGCACTCTGTCGGTCTGTGCAGCAGTCTCTTGCCAGAATGAAACCGCTGAGAGCGAGCCAGGTAGAAGGACAGGCTGGCCAGGTGCTTCAGTGTGCCTGTCTGTTTGATCTCCTCCAGGCTTTAATCTGCTGTTTGTTTGCTCTCTCACTCCTCCCTCTTTGACTCTATTCTCTCCATCTTCACTCCTGGACTCTCTCACTTCTCCTCTGCTGTCTCGATCTGAGAGGCTTTCTCCAAGAGAAGTGTCTGTTTTGTTAGTTTGGTTCCGCAGAGCTCATCTGTAGTCTGTGTTCTGTTCTGCTGACGCACTCCACTCTCTACGGAACAGGGAAGTGTGGGCTGACTCAGTTCCACCAGGCAGTGTGTGCATACTGCATAAAGTAACGGTACGCCCTGTTATACTGTTACTGGTACTCGCAGCGAACAGGGAGTTGAAACGGAAGCTGCACCACCAAAGCTTAATTTCTACATACTAACACGACACGTTGCAGCTCTCTGGGAAACGAGAACATTGTTGCAGGCTTTCTGTGTCACTAAGGAGGGTATGATAGCGGTAGTAAATGCAGATCAGTTCCTCCTCCTTTGTGAACGCTGCCTCGTTAGCAGTCTGAGCTCAGGAACAGTACCAGTCCCTTTTTCTCTCTCTGTTTACATGTCTGTCTGCACCACATCCCAGACAACTTCTATTATTCTGACCTTGGACTCGGCAACACTTTTTCTGATATTTGATGTCAATGTGAAACACACACACACACACACACACACAGTATCTTATCATTGACATGGAGGTGTAGAATCTCTGATTCTGTGTGCTGTTAACTGGTTGTTAACCCAATGTGTCTCCATCTGTCCTCAGGGTCGTCTGCTGAACCTCAGCTGCTCTACGGTCCCCACCTTTGTCCTGTCCATCACCGCCACAACCCAGGTACTGTGTGTGCCTGTGTGCGTTTAGTGGGGTGGATCAGCGTGTGTCTGTGTGTGTGCGCCACTTCGTACAGTAATCGTAGAGATTCGGGTCTCGTGCATTGCTCTGCCGCTGGCACCAGGCCGTGTGCGTCGTGAGCGCGACCGTGGGGTTGCCATTGGTAACCGACGTGTGTGGGATTGACATCCGGGTCTTGTCTCATACCTCAGGCCTTGGCTCTGATAGAGCTGTACAACGCCCCGGAGGGACGCTACAAACAGGATGTCTACCTGCTGCCCAAGAAGATGGGTAAGAGACCGTGCTCTATGTCCACACACACACATACATACATACATACCCCTTCATCCCTCCTCTGTCCTCGGTCTCGCGCGCATACACACTCCCTAATCCTTATTCGCTCAGGTCTCAGCCGAGGCAGCCGGTAGTGACCTGACAGCACCCGTCCGCCTGTCTGAACCTCTGACAAAACCCTTTTAGGAGAAAACATTGAGTTGAAAGGGGATCAGCCAGAATGCACAACAAAGACTCAACTCAGCAAAGAGAAGCACTAGATATCCAGGATGGGGATGAAGATAGTATGAACTCTTCCCCTGCAGCCATGTCTTGGATTGGGTTATAGATGTTCTATGTCATGATACGAAACGAACACGGGGTGTTTGTGTATGTGGTGTTTAGTCATTTGTCATATTCATTTACAGCCATTGCGCGGACTAGGAAAATATGTAATTCATGGTAGAATGCTTTCTATTTAGAGAGAAGAGGTGTGTCTGGGTGTGTGTGTGTGTGTGTCTGGGTGTGCTTCATTCACAGTAGAGTACATCTCTGCATGCGTTGGTGTGTGTGACTGCAGCTGACAGCGTAGCCGGGTCTCTGCCCCCCCCAGCCTATAGAGTAAAAACAGGGAGGACGAGAGGCAGACTGGCAGGGAGGCTCAATATAGGTCAGCCTGTCAGAGCCTGCTGCTAAGCTCACTGCACCATCACTGACAGAGAGAGACGGAGGGAGGGAGAGACCGAGACGGGAGAAGCAGCGCCAATGTGCTCATCACAAACAAATACATTAGTAAATAACCAACAGCCCTGTGTCCCTGCTAGCGAGAGTAACTTAGCGCTCTCACTCTTTCTCTTTATCTTTCTCTTGCTCTTTTTTCTCTCTCTCGCTCCCCCACTCCCTTCCTCTGTATTATTCCAGATGAGTATGTGGCCAGTCTTCACCTGCCTACGTTCGATGCCCACCTCACAGAGCTGAGTGACGAGCAGGCCAAGTACCTGGGCTTGAACAAGAACGGGCCCTTCAAGCCAAACTACTACAGGTAAACATTAACGCCCGAATGCTTCGATTGTCTGCTAATATACGCTGCTCAAAAAAATAAAGGGAACACTTAAACAACACAATGTAACTCCAAGTCAATCACACTTCTGTGAAATCAAACTGTCCACTTAGGAAGCAACACTGATTGACAATACATTTCACATGCTGTTGTGCTAATGGAATAGACAAAAGGTGGAAATTATAGGCAATTAGCAAGACACCCCCAATAAAGGAGTGGTTCTGCAGGTGGTGACCACAGACCACTTCTCAGTTCCTATGCTTCCTGGCTGATGTTTTGGTCACTTTTGAATGCTGGCGGTGCTTTCACTCTAGTGGTAGCATGAGACGGAGTCTACAACCCACACAAGTGGCTCAGGTAGTGCAACTCATCCAGGATGGCACAATGCGAGCTGTGGCAAGAAGGTTTGCTGTGTCTGTCAGCGTAGTGTCCAGAGCATGGAGGAGACATGGAGGAGACCAGGAGACAGGCCAGTACATCAGGAGACGTGGAGGAGGCCGTAGGAGGGCAACAACCCAGCAGCAGGACCGCTACTTCCGCCTTTGTGCAAGGAGGAGTACTGCCAGAGCCCTGCAAAATGACCTCCAGCAGGCCACAAATGTGCATGTGTCTGCTCAAACGGTCAGAAACAGACTCCATGAGGGTGGTATGAGGGCCCGACGTCCACAGGTGGGGGTTGTGCTTACAGCCCAACACCGTGCAGGACGTTTGGCATTTGCCAGAGAACACCAAGATTGGCAAATTCGCCACTGGCGTCCTGTGCTCTTCACAGATGAAAGCAGGTTCACACGCACATGTGACAGACGTGACAGAGTCTGGAGACCCCGTGGAGAACGTTCTGCTGCCTGCAACATCCTCCAGCATGACCGGTTTGGCGGTGGGTCAGTCATGGTGTGGAGTGGCATTTCTTTGGGGGGCCGCACAGCCCTCCATGTGCTCGCCAGAGGTAGCCTGACTGCCATTAGGTACCGAGATGAGATCCTCAGACCCCTTGTGAGACCATATGCTGGTGCGGTTGGCCCTGGGTTCCTCCTAATGCAAGACAATGCTAGACCTCATGTGGCTGGAGTGTGTCAGCAGTTCCTGCAAGAGGAAGGCATTGATGCTATGGACTGGCCCGCCCGTTCCCCAGACCTGAATCCAATTGAGCACATCTGGGACATCATGTCTCGCTCCATCCACCAACGCCACGTTGCACCACAGACTGTCCAGGAGTTGGCGGATGCTTTAGTCCAGGTCTGGGAGGAGATCCCTCAGGAGACCATTCGCCACCTCATCAGGAGCATGCCCAGGCGTTGTAGGGAGGTCATACAGGCACGTGGAGGCCACACACACTACTGAGCCTCATTTTGACTTGTTCTAAGGACATTACATCAAAGTTGGATCAGCCTGTAGTGTGGTTTTCCACTTTAGTTTTGAGTGTGACTCCAAATCCACACCTCCATGGGTTGATAAATTTGATTTCCATTGATAATTTTTGTGTGATTTTGTTGTCAGCACATTCAACTATGTAAAGAAAAAAGTATTTAATAAGAATATTTCATTCATTCAGATCTAGGATGTGTTATTTTAGTGTTCCCTTTATTTTTTTGAGCAGTGTAGTATGTCACATACACTGGCTATACCAAACATTATGAACACCTTGCTAATATTGAGTTGCAGCACCCCCCCCCCCCCCCTGCCTTCAGAACAGCCTTAATTCATCGGGACATGGACATGTTGACTCAATGCTTCCCACAGCTGTGTCAAGTTGGCTGGATGTCCTTTGGGTGATGGGCCATTCTTGATACACACGGGAAACTGTTGAGCGTGACAAACCCAGCAGCTTTGCAGTTCTTGACACACACCCGGTGCGCCTGGCACCTACTACCATACCCCGTTCAATGGCACTCAAATCTTTTGTCTTGCCCATTCACCCTCTGAATGGCAGACATACACAATCCATGTCTCAATTGTCACAAGGCTTAAACATCCTTTTTAACCTGTCTCCTCCCCTTCATCTACACTGATTGAAGTGGATTTAACAAGTGGCGTCCATAAGGGATCATAACTTTCACCTGGTCAGTATATGTCATGGAAAGAGCAGGTGTTCTTAATGTTTTGTCTACTCAGTGTGTATGTTTCGTGGCGTTATATTACAAAGGTGTGATGTTACACTGCATTTATATCAGTTATAATGAGAAATCAATGAATCAATCAAATGTATTTATAAAGCCCTTTTTACATCAGCCGATGTCACAAAGTGCTTATACGGAAACCCAGCCTAAAACCCCAAACAGCAAGCAACGCAGGTGTAGAGGCACTGTGAGACTGCTATGCTGCTAGAGAGATATGCTGGTAGAGAGATATCCACAGTGCAAGATTGTTCCATTCTTCCCATGTTACATAACTGTAACAACATGATTTGACTATTTTTTTTTTCTCCCCAAGGTATTAAACCAACTCTGAAATGAAGAAAATACCAAGGCTCCATAAATCGTACAGAACCCAGAAGAAAGGAGAGAGGAGGAGCTCTGTGCTTATTGCTCAGAGTGGAGGGCGTGGCTTTACCTGCGCTTTGGCAGTGTTTATTTATTTACGCTAGAATAGTGTAACTCTAACCTTTTTGAGCTGCTCCTGCCATTTTGCGCTCCTTAGCAAGCGTCTCCTGGAGTTTCCACCATTTTCGTTTTCTCTTAGCTACTTGTGTGTCAGTCAGTCGTACGTAAAAACTCCATTAACGAGATCTTTTTATTGTTCGTTTAAAAACTAAAGATGGAAAAACTATTGATGAAGAAAAACAAAAAAACTGAAATGTACAAAAAAAATCTGAACGATGACCTCTGAAGATTTAGTGATGGACGTGTGGTTCTTGTCCTGTTGTCTGTCTTTTCCTACTCTTGATTTGTGTTTTGTTTTCAAAGATAAATTGAAAGGGCTTAGATGAAGAGGTGGAAGGGGGGGGGGGGGGTCATTGGGTCCAATCATATCCTGTCTTTCATTTGATCGTTTGATTCAGATTTATTCGTTGTCTTGTTTTTCGGTATGTTTTAATGCGTTGGTTGTTCTATTCCCTCAATCGAACTGGACAGAGACAGGCTTGGGGCCGGGTTCTTTCCCTGCGATAGGTGGGAGAGTGAGGTCTCAACCAATCAGCTGCCTGTCCAACAGTCACTCAATAATAAACTGTGTTCCTCAGCTCCCAAACTGCTCTCATGATGATGCTAGTGTTGAAGTTATATGAAAAGTATTCCGCCAACCAGAGTTTATGACGTCCACGATGTCCGGAGCTAGATTCTCCTTTCAAAGCATTATACTGAATTATAAACTGGGTAGTTCGAGCCCTGAATGCTGATTGGCTGAAAGCCGTGGTATATTAGACCTTATACCACCATGACAAAACATCTATTTTTACTGTTCTAATTACGTTGGTAGCCAGTTTATAACAGCAATAAGGCACCTCCGGGGTTTGTGCTATATGGCAAATAAACCACGGCGTCGTACATAACAGCCCTTAGCAGTGATATATTGGCCATATACCACAAACCCCCTGGAGCTTTATTGCTTAATTAGAGGCATGACAGGTATGGGAGATCATTACAAGGGGATATATTTAGATATTTATGTAGAAATGTCGATTTTTCTATCTTTCCTCCACCCATCTAATATCTTACCTTTTGAAATGAAACATCTGTCATTATAAAGATAAGCAATTAAATGTTATATGATAAATGTAATAAATGTTCTGGATGATTTTTTTGAATGCTGTGACAGACTATTTCAGTGAGATACAAAATGTACAGCCAGGCTGGTACTTGTTTCTTTGGCCGGGTCCTCAATAGTAAGCAAATCTGTATAGTACTTACAGCTCTGAAACCAATTGGTACACATAGCTGTTGTCAGGGGTTAGTTGTGTTTAACTGCAGTGAGGCTATAGCTTGATGACTGGATCATTACATATGCTTGTAATTAGTTGGGGACCGACATTTCACACGTTCTTAAAAAAAAATAAAAAAAATGTCACCACTTCAGACTTCAGTTTACCTCGTTGTTCCAATTTCTTATGTATTTATGATAAAAGGTAATAGTCACCTTTTATAAATGTCCAAGATTTGGTGTCATCGTTAGTTTGACCTGTTTTTCTGTTGAGGGCCAAACTCCTCTGGTACGATTATTAGTCCGACTTAATTTCCTCAACATTTTAGATAACTTTAACAGCTGGGATTCTAACAAAGTTTTTCTCCTGAACCAAAAGCCCATAGTACAAGCCAGCGGGGAGGATCCAGCTTTTATTTATTTCTACATTGCATAGAATTAACTAAATCCATGAGAATATACACCCATATGCTCCCAATCCTACATTCTAAAATGTCACTGTGTTCATGTCATACTCGTGAGCTACCATTTGTGCATTTATGCCCCCCCCCCCTGCCTCCATAATAACCATCTTCCAAGTCAGAGACCCCGTCTGTGGGACCATCCATACTACCCATATGTCTGACTTTTGGAACATTACCCGTGTGTGTGTTAGGGTCATTTGTTGTTAGGACATGGTTGCTTCGATGCCGTTGTCTCAGGATCATAGCCCGGGGGTGAAAGAACATTCGTCGGTCCAATAGCTGCATCACGTGGGCAGGGTTAACGCCAGCATCTTGTATGGTTAACTCAAAAGTATAGGAATTACAGCATATCAACTCTTGTATTTATTGTTGTAAATCCTCAGTCAGTACAAATGGAAAATTCTTCTCAAATTTTTAAGTTGTCGAAACGATGTTTAAATATTGCAAGTGATAATGATAGATGAGCAATAATAAGTCTGTAATCTTAAAGAATAAAAATGTAAAATATTGTATCAACCTTTGTCGTCTGTGCTGTATTTGTATTCATTTTCATGTATTTTATTGAATATACCTACATTTAGATATAAAGATTGCTACCAATGCCTATTAGGCATCTATGGCTGCGTTTACACAGGCAGCCCAATTCTGATCTTTTGCCACTAAATGCTTTTAAATGATCAGGTCTTTTGTCAATTATTGGACAAAGTGTTGGGCTGCCTGTGTAAACTGATTTCCCATGGCCTTGAGGAGGGCATTTCTTGACTTCGGCTGATCTGCTGCTGGGAGTTCAAAGAATGACGGACATCAATAATGACCACTTGAGCGAGGAAGAGGGGATGTTATGTGAGGTGCTAGAAACAAAGTATTATCATTGTGAACTAGGGCGTTTCACTACAGCTTGGATGATTTGATCACTAGGCGCTGGTACCAGTGTTTGGCCAAGTTTTACAGGATGGCTTTAGATTATGTTCCCTCAATCGTATTAACAAGCCATGTGGCTTATAAGACGTATGACTGCAGTTAAATTGTGAAAGAACACGCTATGCTTCTAACGTTAACACGGGTTATTCAGTGACTCAACAAGCGATATATTCTGTGTCCATTTTAATTATGTTCTCAGAACTCTCGTATACGTTTGGATACTTATTCAGTCATGGGGTTTATAATTGGGCTCTGCGTTCAGATTAAATTGATTACTGTGTTGCCGCATGACACAGTGATAGGGGGTGACACTGGGTGTGTCTCGAGCAGTCGAAAGCAGCTGTTGTCGCCACTCAGTCGTAGTGAGTGACCTAATGAGTGCACCCACTCTGCTACAGACACCCTGAGGCACACGCACAATCAGATGCTGACTGCCTATTATCCCGTTCATGCTACACACACACACACCGATTTCATTCAGTTCATGTGAAAGATTTGTCCCTCAAAGGCAAAAACGCAAGTTAAAGAATTCATTATTAAACTGTTGTTTTGGTCCATAACAGCCACCAATATTAACCGTATGAAATCAAATGTATTTGTCACATGCGCCGAATAAAAAAAGGTGTAGACTTTACAGTGAAATGCTTACTTATGAGCTCTTTCCCAACAACGCAGATTTAAAAAAGCAAATAGTAAGAAATAAGAAAAAAAATAAGAAAAATAAGCAAATAGTAACACCATTAAGGTGGCCTTATTAACAGAATGACATGAACACAGGTGTTTCACACCATAATCATGTTTGTTTTGACCTGTGTTCTTCATCCATAAATCCCTGCGTCCAGTATAAACACCCTCGCACCCAACCAGCCACCATGTGTCAAGTTCACGTACGTGAAACAGATATGACCTTTGCGCTTTCATTAAACTGTACACTCCAATCAGATCATGTCAAGTGCTTTTCTCAGCCAGGGGTTGTTGCGGGGGCTGAGAGTGAGCCAGGCGATCTACACCAAGCAGCCTCCTGCTACAGTCACTAATCAATAATTCACTGTGGCGGTGGTGGGATGAGAGTGACCGTTGAGTGGTCTAGGTCTAGTCTATCGATCCCTACATTACCACCACTCAATGTGACAGCTTGCCTCAAGGGATGAATGTTTTGGGGGAATATTAAATTCCCTCTAGAGCAGTGTTCTTCAATCATGATCCTGGAAGCCCTGACAGGGTGAGCAGGCTTTTGTTCTGGCCCACCAGTAACATACCTGATTTGACGAAATAGTCATCAAGCTCTTGATTAGTTTAAGCTGCTTTGTTACAAGGTTGGTGTGAAATCATTTTATTGACTCATAAGTTTTGTGTCTTGTCTCAGGTCTTGGATTGATTGAAATACCCGCTCTGACTAAGGTGTGAAGGATATCACGATATGACAGATAACGTATAGTAACGACCCTGGGTTTATAAGCGCGGAAATCGACTCTGCCGCATGAGCATGCTTTTGCGGCACAGTCGATAGCGCGCCGGACCTCGGGCTAGAAGGTCGAGGGTTCAAGACCTGCCCCCTGCTGTTTCATTACACTGGTGTCAGAAGTGATCGGACCTTGCATCCACGACAGTGCGTGTGCTTGGCCGGTCAGCGCGTTCCTGTAAAACGTAGAGCCGCAAGCTAGCGCGAGGACGCGCTCTTTGAAAGGAGGGAGTAGTGTAACGACGTTTATAAACGCGGAAATCTACTCTACCGCTCGAGCATGCTTCTGCGGTACAGTCGATAGCGCGCCGGACCTCGGGCTAGAAGATCGAGGGTTCGAGACCTGCTCCTTGCCTGTTTCATTACAATATCCAGTCATTCTGACAGATCAAGATGGATTACACAGCTGTGTGAACACGGTGTGGTTACATTCAAGCAATAGATGCAAGTGAATAGCCTATCAGTACTAAATTATAATAGCGAATGTTTCATTGAATCCACAGAAACGGACAATGTTCCTAATGTAGGTGCCATTATGGAACGCTCAGCATCAGCACCAATTCATTGACCGCATTAGATCACTCGCATCCTCTACCCTACTGATTCACTCGTGGGCAAGACCAACCCGCCAGTCACCATTTACAGTAGAAGTTAACCCCGCCCTCTCTGGCGTCCAGTCAACCAATCACATCGACGGGGACGGATTTTCTGAACTTGGAATACTGAAATCTGTTACAATTTGACAGGCTCGAGAACCTTACCGGAATGCACGAGCTGCAGAGAGAGTGAACGAACCGATGCAGGCAGACGAAATGGAGGTACCTATCATTAATAACATTAACAATAACTGCAACAAACAAAGGCCTCTGTCGAATGGGAGAGATGTGCTCAAGAATCTGCTGAAGGATTGGGAGGTAAAGCCAGTTTGTAGCTAATCGTTGAGCCGGTATAGAGGGGTCGGTGTCCGTGTGGTGTGTTGTTGCTGGGGAGCTTTAAATGCCCTTTTGCTACAGAGACGCTTTTGAAAGCATGCAGCCCGGGTTGTTATTTTGGTGACAACGCAAGTGGATGCTATAAATACCGTAAGCTTATGGTTAATTCTGAACGTGGCAAATACAGGTAGCTAATGTGACTGTCAATGTCCAGGACGTTTTGTGGTCGAATCTTATCTTGCACCCGCCGCTTGTGAATGTGTGCACAACATCGTAGACCGGTGTCAGATTGGCAAATATACAGTAGGTTTATATACACAGTATTGATGTTCGGCATATAATTAATAATAATAAATAATAATTCGGTGTGTGCTTATTTGTCCCATATGCTCGGGCAGCAGCCTATCTGTAGTTATGTCAGTGTGTGACTCAATATTATTTTTGAATTGTATTTTTTGTCAGTGCAGAAGAGTGGATTTGAAATTGATAGAATAAGGCATAGGCTATTAGCTAGTATCCTAATTATTACATATTAAGAGGTCCTTACTAACTGGATATTTATCAAATACAAAGACACACTAATAGGTTTTCAAAATGTTTCCGTAATTATATTGTACCTCAATGGCCTGTAGTTGCATTCAAGTAAACACGCTTGACATTATGTTCCATACTACTATGATACAGCATATTGTTTTCTAATAACTCATTAATTCAGCCATTAAAAACGAAAACAAATCAATTGCATTTTGGATTCATGTCTTGGCAGTGCAACCCAGACCCAGACTAGCCCTGCTAGTGGGTGAACTGTGGTGGTAGGCAGCCTACAGCTTCATTTTTTATGTAACCTATATTTAACTAGGCAAGTCAGTTAAGAACAAATTCTTATTTACGAAGACGGCCTACCCCGGCCAAAACCTGGTGTAGTCAAATATCTAAGACTAGATTCAGTGCGCAAGCCACACAATGTACGCCTAAGTCATCATTGCCGATATGAGATATGATCAAACCACTTAATTATCTTTCTTTGTCCAGGATATTCCTCATGTGATCTGTGTTCACGTTTATTATTGCGTTGGCCCATTGGCTTGGCTGGCTGGCTTTGGTCATAGGTTATTTTTAACATACGCTCATATGAGTGGAGGGTTGATTGGGGGCTGGTGGGTATTTTGACGTGATGCCCAGTGTTTGCGCACAGTGACGGTGGAGCGCAGGGTTCACAGTGCCAGTGTGGAAGGAAGGGTAGTGTTTATAGCAAGCTGGTTGGGGGGGTGGAGAGAATTGTTGATGCCCATGGGCAGCTGAGTGAGAGACACCAAATTCCCCACTCTCCTTCAGACAAACATGAAAGAGCTCTATTGAGAGCAATAACAATAAAAACCTTTCGTTTTTCCCCCAGTGCAACAGACACAACCTTCTGGCATCCTCTCATCTCCTCTGGGGGAGGGGGTGGGGGGTGGGGGGGGGGGGGGGTGGGGGGGACTAAGCCAATCAGACACTAGGATTGAGGCCTGTGTTTTATTATAATCCCAATCAAACAATCGTGCGCTGAAATTTTAATGGGGTTGAAGGTTTATCTCTGAGAAACATCACAATCTGCACTCAAGGCAATGAGTCTCACGGTCAGTACAGTCAGCACAGTGACATCGGTGTCAGTGGTATTAGAAATATGATACCGATTAATATTTTTTCTCTAGTGGTGATGATACTGTGCTGGGCTGGAACGAAAGCCTCCGCCCTGCAGATCCCTGGGACCAGTGGTTTAGTGTGTGATTAACCTACAGTTTGAACACCTAAGTAGAGCACATTTTCGATGTAGCACGTCATACCATGACTGGTCCATTTTCTCTGTGGACCAAAATATCTTCCCTAGTTATTTCCCTCCGAAGCTTACCTCCATTGTCTCCCTGTCACACCGTGAGACTGTCGGCCCCTGAACCCCAGGCTCATCCTCTGGGAATGTGTCATTCTCCCTGTCAGAGGGTACGCCATCATCTTCTCTCCTCAGCCTGCTGTGACTCCTGCTCTCTCAGCCATCTGAGATGCACAGTGTGTGTGTGTGGGTCATTCTGAGTCCAGCCCAAGCGTCTAATCTGGATGCAGAGGAATGGACAGAAGTGTAGTGTGAAAAATAGCAGCCAAACAATCCTGAGGGGTACCAGAATGACTTATTTGGACTCGTTCCACCGACTCAGAACGTCTTAGCTCTCAGATTGTAACTGAAAACCACCTCATAAGACACAACAAGTCTGCATCTGGAGTGGGATCTGTGGCAACTGCATTTGGAATGAACAAATCATGAGGCCAAACAACTCTTACATTTTCAATCCCTCCTATTGAATCTCAACCTAATCTGACAGACTGTTTCTGGCTCTGAGGCTTTGGGTTCTTCAGGTTCCAGTGAATTACAGATGTTCGCCTATCCCTGGCTATTGCTGCCCTTCTCTGGTAGGATGCATGGAAAAACAACTACAGACAGTCCTCACACTTCAGCAAAGGCTCAGGCACTGACACATGCCATTTAAGGACCGTAATTGGCTGTCATTTTCTTTGTCACTAAATTGCTGCTGAGACACTCTCTCAAGGCTGACTAACGGCAGGTCTCAACCTATTTCAAAGTCTAGTCTGTCTCTGTCCAAGTGCTACAATCTTTTGTGTTGGCTGGCAGTATGAGAATGTTGTTGTTCTGTGGTGCTTTGATAACTGGTGAGATCATGCATACTTTATCAGTCTGTCTCAACCTGGGAAAATAATGTTTTTAGAGGCTATGACGGCAAACAGAGGTGGGCTCTGTCTCTGTCCTTATTCTCGCCGTGTGTGTGTGTGTGTGTGTGTGCGTGTGCGTGTGCGTGTGCGCGTGTGTGTGTACTATGGTGTCCTGCAGTAAAATGCCCAGAGGGCATGGGGTGAGGCTAATGTCAGAGCGGCATCAAAGATCCTTAACTGGATACGTCCGTTAACCCATTCTGAAATGCAGGGCATGTTGACTCCTGTGCACCTCTCATTCAGTTTTTCCACTCTGATTGTTGCCTGTATTTGCATAGCCAAGCAATAGTTATAAAGGAATTCAGGGGGGTGTGTGTGTGTCATGTGCCTTCATTTCCCTTTGCAGTTCTGCCTAGACTTCAATGTTGCTTTCTGTTTTCAGAGCTCCATGGAGTCCCCTAACCTGGAGTTTGAGTATGGGGACACAGACAGCCTGACTGCTGAACTCTCAGGTACGGTCTTTAAACCCTAACCCAGCGGTCACCAACCCTAGACCTGGGCAGCTATTGGGCAGGCTTTTGTTCCAACCACAAAGCACCTTATTCAAGCACCTTATTGATTAGTTGAAGCAGGTGCTGGAACAAAATCATGCAAGGTAACCCCTGTAGCTTTGGTGATCACTGTTGTACAGTGCTGCGCTGTCAGCAGCTACATGGGATTGAGTCAACGCAAGATCATAGTTTTCCCTTGTTGAATGCAGCTGCATTGGTTAGGTAGCTAGTCCCCCTGAGGCATTAGCTGACACAAACGCACACTACAGTTGCTCTCTTGTGACTGTTCCTCAGGCTGGAGTGACAGTTGGACTTTAACTACTGTATACTCGCTGAAGAAGGATTAGTCAACGATGTCATGAGTCTAACAAAAACACTCTACAGAAAGGATAACTGGGAGCCAAAATAGATTCTTAATGAAAGGGACTTAGTGGGACAGTTGGCTTATAATATATGCAATTTAGCAGATACTTTTATCCAAAGCGACTTCCATAAATTTGACAAATGTGCGGCCCCAGGAATCAACCCCACAATCCTGGCGTTGTAAATCCCATGCTTTACCAACTGAGCCATACAGGGCTTCCACTACAGTATACCCCGTGATGTCTTTCATGACATTACCTCGGTTGAATCCTTCAGTACTGTACTGTATGTCATCCTGTCTGTCTGATGGTTCCCCTGTCTCTCCTGTTTGTCCACAGAGATATACAGTTACACGGAGGAGCCCGAGTTCGCCCTCAACAGGGACTACTTTGAGGAGGATTTCAGGAGCCATGGTACTGTTACCTTCTTGCCTGTCAGTGGCGGATTTGTCTTTCCAGCCAACTATGTGTGTGTGTGTGTGTGTGTGTGTGTGTGTGTGTGTGTGTGTGTGTGTGTGTGTGTGTGTGTGTGTGTGTGTGTGTGTGTGTGTGTGTGTGTGTGTGTGTGTGTGTGTGTGTGTGTGTGTGCGTCGTGCGTGCGTGTGTTCGTTCGTGCGTGTTCTTGTGCATACGCGCGCATGTTTTTTTTTCTAAAGCAGTGAATGTGCCAAAAGGCTTTCTGACTCACCTTGAACACGCTGTTTGTTTGCATACCCTCTAATGTGTTTGCCTGTTATTCTAGCGTTTACGGAGAGAGAGTATGTAGAAGTGTAATGGAGTGGATTCTCGCCATGGTAATCATCCGGAAAGAGAAAGTCTGATAGAGAGAGGGGGTGAAAGAGAGAGATGGACAGAGGGAAAGGGAGAGAGGGTCGAGGGAGCTGATTAATTGACCGCTCCCAGGTGTAACATTTCCCTTTTTCTGTAAGTGGTTCAAATGGAGAGAAGGAGGGAGAGTATACAAGTGAACTGTCAGCAGTGGTGTGTGTGTGTGTGTGTGTGTGTGTGTGTGTGTGTGTGTGTGTGTGTGTGTGTGTGTGTGTGTGTGTGTGTGTGTGTGTGTGTGTGTGTGTGTGTGTGTGTGTGTGTGTGTGTGTGTGTGTGTGTGTGTGTCTGATTGCTTGCTCTAACCTGACACTTTCAGCAGGAGGTTTTGGGAGAAGGTCACACATACAGTTGAAGTCAGAAGTTTACATACACTTAGGTTGGAGTCATTAAAATCCTTTTTCAACCACTCCACAAATTTCTTGTTAATTAACACACTATTGTTTTGGCAAGTCAGTTAGGACAGGACACCTACTGTGTGCATGACACAAGTCATTTTTCCAACAATTGTTTACAGACAGATTTGTTTCACTTATAATTCACTGTATCACAATTCCAGTGGGTCAGAAGTTTACATACACTAAGTTGACAGTGCCTTTAAACAGCTTGGAAAATTCCAGAAAAAGCTTTAAAAGCTTCTGATAGGATAATTGACATAATTTGAGTCAATTGGAGGTGTAGCTGTGAATGTATTTCAAGGCCTACCTTCAAACTCCTTGCTTGACATCATGGGAAAATCAAAAGAAATCAGCCAAGACCTCAGAAAATAAATTGTAGACCTCCACAAGTCTGGTTCATCCTTGGGAGCAATTTCCAAACACCTGAAGGTACCACGTTCATCTGTACAAACAATAGTACGCAAGTATAAACACCATGGGACCATGCAGCCGTCATACCACTCAGGAAGAAGATGTGTTCTGTCTCCTAGAGATGAACGGACTTTGGTGCAAAAAGTGCAAATCAATCCCAGAACAACAGCAAAGGACCTTGTGAAGATGCTGGGGGAAACAGGTACAAATGTATCTATATCCACAGTAAAACAAGTCCCATATCGACATAACCTGAAAGGCCGCCCAGCAAGGAAGAAGCCACTGCTCCAAACCCGCCATAAAAAAGCCAGACTATGGTTTGCAACTGCACATGGGGACAAAGATCATACTTTGGTCTGATGAAACAAAAATAGAATTGTTTGGCCATAATGACCATCGTTATGTTTGGAGGAAAAAGGGGGTGGCTTGCAAGCCGTAGAACACCTCCCCAACCGTGAAGCACGGGGGTGGCAGCATCATGTTGTGGGGGTGCTTTACTGCAGGAGGGACTGGTGCACTTCAGAAAATAGATGGTATCATGAGGATGGAAAAGTATGTTTATATATTGAAGCAACATCTCAAGACATCAGTCAAGAAGTTAAAGCTTGGTTGCAAATGGGTCTTCCAAATGGACAATGACCTCAAGTATACTTCCAAATTGTGGCAAAATGGCTTAAGGACAACAAAGTCAAGGTATTGGAGTGGACATCACAAAGCACCTGACCTCAATCCTATAGACAATTTGTGGGCAGAACTGAAAAAGCGTGTGCGAGCAAGGAGGACTACAAACCTGACTCAGTTACACCAGCTCTGTCAGGAGGAATGGGCCAAAATTCACCCAACTTATTGTGGGAAGCTTGTGGAAGGCTACCTGAAACGTTTGACCCAAGTTAAACAATATAAAGGCAATGCTACCAAATAAATGTGATGAAAGAAATAAAAGCTGAAATAAATCATTCTCCCTACTATTATTCTGACATTTCACATTCTTAGAATAAAGTGGTGATCCTAACTGACCTAAAACGGGGAATTTTTAAATGTCAGGAATTGTGAAAACTGAGTTTAAATGTATTGGGCTAAGGTGTATGTAAACCTCCGACTTCAACTGTACATACATACATACAGGAACACGCACATCTTGCCAAACTCTGCTCTGTAGCCGTTGCCTCTCTTAGCGCCATGACAAACAGAGCTGCCTTAGCTGTGGTTTTGCCGCGAATAGACAACCGCCATAGCCTACTACCGTGACCAACTGTTCCATATCATGAGCATTGTTATTAAACAGCTGGTCGATTACGTTTTATCTCCTAATGTGAATCCTTTTTGACCGGATGAATTGGACGGTGTCCATTTTGCTGGTCTAATCTCCACATCCATTCGACCCCTCTCACATTCTTTCAAACTCTAGCCCAGTTCGTTTCTGTGCTGTAAATGTGGTTGTATTCCTACCCAGCTTACTGAGTTAAAGGAAGGTTCATAATGAGGAACAATACATGTGTAGCGCCAGGCATACAATTTCACAGAGCTTTATTGTCCCCAAAGGGCAATTCTGTTGCAGCTGCAGCATATTACATAAATTAAGAGAGCTAGGCTAGGTCTTGTTCTTCCCACTCTGTTTCCCATAAAGCCAATAGGAATGAATAGATGGATCCGTGGAAAGCTTGGCTGTCTGTCTGTGCTGCGGCGAGAGATAGGAGATGTGCTGTCTCCCTGTATCTGGGTTTTAAATATGTCAAACGGTGACGGGGCCCTCATCAATGTTTTAACACATCTGCCAGACTGCCACTCTCCATCACTGCTATATCTGTTATGCACCCATGTCCTCTGCGTCACTACTCTCCAAGCACTTTTACCATAATGACATTATCAGAGCACTTATCAGAGCTGCGCATTAAAAGTTACATGGGATGAACTTTATACAGTGAAGTTTTGTCAGAGAGTTAGTGCTTTCAGCAAGTATTCACACCCATTGACTTTTAACACATGTTGTTGTGTTACCGCCTAAATTAAGATTTTGTGTCACAGGCCTACACACAATGGTCCATATTTTCAAAGTGGAGTTGTGTTTTTAGACATTTTTACAAATTAATTAAAAATGAAAAGCTGAAATGTCTTGAGTCAATAAGTATTCAACCTCTTTATTAAGGCAAGCCTAAATACGTTCAGGGGTAAAAATTTGCTTAAAATTTCAAACACAGATTCAAGCACAAAGACTAGGGAGGTTTTCCAATGCATCACAAAGAAGGGCACCAATTGGTAGATGGGTAAAAAAAAAGAAAATAAAGCAGACATTGATTATCTCTTTGAGCATGGTGACGTTATTAATTACACTTTGGATGGTGTATCAATACACCCAGTCACTACAAAGATTACTCAGTTGCTGGAGAGGAAGGACACTGCTCAGGGATTTCACCATGAGGCCAATGGTGACAGTTACAGTGTTTTTTTGGTTGGTTGCTTTAGCATCTTTCAACACCCTGCATTATCACATTCATGCATGCAAAACACTCACTTACACTACTGATTACTGATTACACACATCATTGTATATTATACCTAGTTACTTTATTACTATATATATAGTGTTTTGCATGCATGAATGTGATAATGCAGGGTGTTGAAAGATGCTAAAGCAACCAACCAAAAAAACACCAAGAAACACAACCAAATCTATAAAGGTGTCTGCATGGAGAGAGTCTCCTCCATGAATGGGGAAGTGGTGTATTTATCCTGGGACACACTGGGCTCAGGTGTTTCCCATGTAGCTGACGACCCTCCCAACTCCGCCCACCGGCATCCTAATAAGGAAACAAGAACAAAGAGAGAATACGGCAGACAGAGTGGGAGGGTCGTCACATGGGTGCCAGGACACTTTGACTCTGAGACCGCTAGCTGCTCCTGGGTCAGTGTGAGTTTAATGACCAGACCTGATCCCTGCTAATCTTTTTCACGTGTGAAAAGGGCAGGGAGGGAGTGGGGGAGAGAGAGAGCGAGGGGGAGAGAAATGGACGAAGAAAATAAAAAGTGAGGGAATGGGAGAAAGAAGTGAATAGAATAAGAGAGCGACAGACGTCCAAACTCAGAGTCACAAGGTCACACAGTCCTACAAAGTGACATGACTCACCTGGTTTCTTTCACCCTGTCCCTGTCTCTCTGCAGTGCGGGGGAGGAGGTGGATTGAGCTGGGTCAGGAGCAGCAGAGGGCCTATGTGATGAGACTACTAGATGCTCTGGAGGTCACTGACCGGGACAAGAGGCTGAAGGTGGCCCGGGCCATCCTCTACCTGGCACAGGGTAATCATCATCATCATCATACTGTTGCTGCTTGCTATAGACCACCCTCTGCCCCCAGCTGTGCCCTCGACACCATATCTGAATTGATTGCCTCCCCATCTATCTTCTGAGCTCGTGCTACTAGGTGACCTAAACTGGGACATGCTTAACCCACCCGCCAATCCTACAATCTAAGCTTGATGCCCTCAATCTCACACAAATTATCAATGAACCTACCAGGTACAACCCCAAATCCGTAAACACGGGCACCCTCATAGATATCATCCTAACTAACTCGCTCTCCAAGTACACCTCTGCTGTTTTCAATCAAGATCTCAGCGATCACTGCCTCATTGCCTGCATCCGTAATGGGTCTGCGACCAAACGACCACCCCTCATCAGTGTCAAACGCTCCCTAAAACACTTCTGCGAGCAGGCCTTTCTAATCGACCTGGCCGGGGTATCCTGGAATGACATTGACCTCATCCCGTCAGTAGAGGATGCCTGGTTATTCTTTAAAAGTGCCTTGCTCACCATCTTAAATAAGCATGCCCCATTCAAAAAATGTAGAACTAGTAATAGATATAGTCCTTGGTTCACTCCAGACCTGTCTGCCCTTGACCAGCACAAAAACATCTTGTGGCGTTAGCATCGAATAGCCCCCGTGATATGCAACTTTTCAGGGAAGTTAGGAACAAATATACACAGGCAGTTAGGAAAGCTAAGGCTAGCTTTTTCAAACAGAAATTTGCATCCTGTAGTACAAACTCAAAAAAGTTCTGGCACACTGTAAAGTCTGTGGAGAATAAGAGCACCTCCTCCCAGCTGCCCACTGCTCTGAGGCTAGGAAACACTATTACCACCGATAAATCCACTATAAATGAGAATTTCAATAAGCATTTCTCTACGGCTGGCCATGCTTTCCACCTGGCTACCTCTACCCCGGTCAACTGCCCGGGACCCCCCACAGCAACCCGCCAAAGCCCCCACCATTTCTCCTTCACCCAAATCCAGATAGCTGATGTTCTGAAAGAGCTGCAAAATCTGGACCCCTACAAATCAGCCGGGCTAGACAATCTGGACCCTCTCTTTCTAAAATTATCTGCCAAAATTGTTGCAAACCCCTATTACTAGCCTGTTCAACCTCTCTTTCGTATCGTCTGAGATTCCCAAAGATTGAGCCAATAAGAATACGGTGATTGACAGAGTCGAAAGCTTTGGCCAGGTCAATGAAGACGGCTGCACAGTACTGTCTTTTTTTATCGATTGTGGTTATGATATCGTTTAGGACCTTGAGCGTGGCTGAGGTGCACCCGTGACCAGCTCGGAAACCGGATTGCATAGCGGAGAAGGTACGGTGGGATTCGAGATGGTCGGTGATCTGTTTGTTAACTTGGCTTTCGAAGACTTAGAAAGGCAGGGCAGAATGGATATAGGTCTGTAACAGTTTGGGTCTAGAGTGTCTCCCCCTTTGAAGAGGGGGATGACCGCGGCCGCTTTCCAATCTTTAGGAATCTCAGACGATACGAAAGAGAGGTTGAACAGACTAGTAATAGGGGTTGCGACAATGGCGGCGGATAATTTTAGAAAGAGAGGGTCCAGATTGTCTAGCCCAGCTGATTTGTAGGGATCCAGATTCTGCAGCTCTTTTAGGACATCAGCTGTCTGGATTTGGGTAAAGGAGAAGCGGGGGGAGAGTGTTGTGTGGTGAGTGAGCATCTGTTGAAGCCTATGTGTGTCTGTTGTGTGGCGTTCCCCAGGGGTGTTTGATGAGTGCGACACGGACGCGGACGTGATCCACTGGTCTCGCCACAACGTGTTCCTGCTGTATGACATGGGCATCTTCACCGCTCTCCTGGAGCTGCTGAGCATGGAGATAGAGTGAGTAGGACAACATTACTACAACCGCACCACAACATCACTACAATGTCTCGTAATTACTGTGTTATTATGTTTTTCAACAAGTGTTAGCACCACTGTGGTTAGCGCTTACTTCCTCCTTTTACATTTTTTTGATTTCACCTTTATTTAACCAGGTAGGCTAGTTGAGAACAAGTTCTCATTTACAACTGCGACCTGGCCAAGATAAAGCAAAGCAGTGTGACACAGACAACAACACAGAGTTACACATGGAATAACATGGAATAAACAATAAACATGCCAATAACACAATAAACAAGTCAATGACACAGTAGAAAAAAAGAAAGTCTATATACAGTGTGTGCAAAAGGCATGAGGAGGTAGGCAATAAATAGGCCATAGTAGCGAAAAATGACAATTTAGCAGATTAACACTGGAGTGATAAATGAGCAGATGATGGTGTGCAAGTAGAGATACTGGTGTGCAAAAGAGCAGAAAAGTAAATAAAAAACAGTATGGGGATGAGGTAGGTAGATTGGGTGGGCGATTTACAGATGGACTATATACCGATCGGTTAGCTGCTCAGATAGCTGATGTTTAAAGTTGGTGAGGGAAATATAAGCCTTGATTAATGGTCCAAAGCAGCTGTTTTTATCTCAATATCAAATAATTTACAGGGTAACAATTAAGTACCTTACTGTTATTGTTTTCGATTTAAAATGGTCAAAAATAAACTAAATGTGTTTCTTAGCAAAGTACAATTTCTCAAGCAAGAATTTTGCTCGGACTGTCTGGGAGTGGTCTGAGTGGGGAGGGGGAAACTGAAAACTAGCTGTTGTTGGCAGAGATGTTTGTAACTGTTTCTTATTGGTCTATTAACTAATTTACCGTTTGGTGATGTCACCAGGCAGACCATAACTCCATCCCACCAAAACAAGCTGAAATTTCAGGTGGCCTTTTCAAACAACTCCTACACTAAAAGGACATCATTATTTTATTTTTTTCACAGTATTATTCCAACCTCATAGGTTGGAAATGTGTAGAAAACACAGGAAAATCACTTGTTTGACTGCACTGGGCCTTTAATGCTACAGAGATGGTACACAGTAGCATTCTCTCTGACTAACAGGGGAAATCAGTAAAGTAATGTACTGCTCTGTAGGTTTAGGCTTATTAGAACATCTTAGTAGCTACATTTTCAGAAACATACATATAATGCATTGCAAAATGAATAGGAAATATAGGCAAGACATTGACAAGGTTATAAATAATGATTTTTAATTGAAATAATAATTGTGTCCTTCAAACTTTGCTTTCGTCAAAGAATCCTCCATTTGCAGCAATCACAACCTTGCAGACCTTTTGGCATTCTAGTTGTCAATTTGTTGAGGTAATCTGAAGAGATTTCACCCCATGCTTCCTGAAGCACCCCCACAAGTTGGATTGGCTTGATGGGCACTTCTTACGTACCATACGGTCAAGCTGCTCCCACAACAGCTCAATAGGGTTGTGATCCGGTGACTGCTGGCCACTCCATTATAGACAGAATACCAGCTGACTGCTTCATCCCTAAATAGTTCTTGCATAGTTTGGAGCTGTACTTTGGGTCATTGTCCTGTTGTAGGAGGAATTTGGCTCCAATTAAGTGCCATCCACAGGGTATGGCATGGCGTTGCAAAATGGAGTGATAGCCTTCCTTCTTCAAGATCCCTTATACCCTGTACAAATCTCCCACTTTACCACCACCAAAGTACCCCCAGACCATCACATTGCCTCCACCAAATTAAATCAAATTACATTTTATTTGTCACATACACATGGTTAGCAGATGTTAATGCGAGCTTGGCGAAATGCTTGTGCTTCTAGTTCTGACCTTGCAGTAATATCTAACAAGTAATCTAACAATTTCACAACAACTACCTTATACACACAAGTGTAAAGGAATGAATATGTACATATAAATATATGGATGAGCGATGACAGAACGGCATAGGCAAGATGCAGTAGATGGTATAGAGTACAGTATATACATATGAGATGAGTAGTGTAGGGTATGTAAACATTATATAAAGTGGCATAGTTTAAAGTGACTAGTGATACATTTATTACATCCAATTTTTTATTATTAAAGTGGCTAGAGATTTGAGTCAGTATGTTGGCAGCAGCCACTCAATGTTAGTGATGGTTGTTTAACATTCTGATGGCCTTGAGATAGAAGCTGTTTTTCAGTCTCTCCGTCCCAGCTTTGATGCACCTGTACTGACCTCGCCTTCTGGATGATAGCGGGGTGAACAGGCAGTGGCTCGGGTGGTTGTTGTCCTTGATTATCTTTTTGGCCTTCCTGTGACATCGGGTGGTGTAGGTGTCCTGGAGGGCAGGTAGTTTGCCCCCAGTGATGCGTTGTGCAGACCTCACTACCCTCTGGAGAGCCTTACGGTTGTGGGCGGAGCAGTTGCCGTACCAGGCGGTGATACAGCCCGACAGGATGCTCTCGATTGTGCATCTGTAAAAGTGTGTGAATGTTTTTGGTGACAAGCCGAATTTCTTCAGCCTCCTGAGGCTGCTGTGCCTTCTTCACCACGATGTCTGTGTGGGTGGACCATTTAAGTTTGTCCGTGATGTGTACGCCAAGGAACTTAACTTTACACCTTCTCCACTACTTGAAAGATGGCGTCAAGCACTCCTCCAGCATTAAAAAAAAAAAAATCTGCGTCTCACGAATGTTCTTCTTTGTGATCCGAACTTAGATTCATCTGTCCATAACACTTTTTTCCAATCTTCCTCTGTCCACTATCTGTGTTCTTTTGCCCATCTTTTATTTTTATTGGCCAGTCTGAGATATGGCTTTTTCTTTGCAACTCTGCCTAGAAGGCCAGCATCCCGAAGTCGCCTTTTCACTGTTGACGTTGAGACTGGTGTTTTGCGGGTACTATTTAATGAAGCTGCCGGTTGAGGACTTGTGAGGTGTCTGTTTCTCAAACAAGACACTCTAATGTACTTGTCCTCTTGCTCAGTTGTGCACCGGGGCCTCCCACTACTCTTTCTATTCTGGTTAGAGCCAGTTTGCGCTGTTCTGTGAAGGGAGTAGTAGACAGCGTTGTACGAGATCTTCAGTTTCTTGGCAATTTCTTGCATGGAAAAGCCTTCATTTCCCAGAACAAGAATAGAGTTTCAGAAGAAAGTTCTTCGTTTCTGGCCATTTTGAGCCTGTAATCGAACCCACAGATGTTGATGCTCCAGATACTCAACTAGTCTAAAGAAGGCCAGCTTCTTTAATCAGAATAACAGTTTTCAGCTGTACTAACATAATCTCAAAAGGGTTTTCTAATGATCAATTAGCCTTTTAAAATTATAAACTTGGATTAGCTAGCACAATGTGCCATTGGAACACAGGAGTGATGGTTGCTGATTTCATAAAAAAATCAGCCGTTTCCATTTACGATAGTCATTTACAACATTATCAATGTCTATACTGTATTTCTGATCTATTTTATTTTAATGATCGAAAAATGTGCTTTTCTTTCAAAAACAAGGATATTTCAAAGTGACTCATCAACAAGTCAAATACTATACACTGAGTGCATAAAACATTAAGAACAGTCATCCTAATATTGAGTTGCAGCACACTTTTTGGCCTCAGAACAGCCTCAATTCAACGGGCATGGGCTCTACAAGGTGTCGAAAGCATTCTACAGTGATGCTGTCCCTTGTTGACTCCAATGCTTCCCACAGTTGTGTCAAGTTGGCTGGATGTCCTTTGGGTGGTAGACCATTCTTCATACGCACAGGAAACTGTTCCGCATGAAAAAAAAAACAGCGACGTTGCAGTTGACAAAAATAGGTGCGCCTGGCACTTACTACCATACCCGGTTCGAAGGCACATAAATATTTTTCACTCTGTGAATGGTATTCATACACAATCCATGTCTCAATTGTCTCAAGGTTTAAAAATCCTTCTTTAACCTGTCTCCTCCCCTTCGTCTACACTGATTTTAAAGTGGATTTAACAAGTGACATCAATAAGGGATCATAGCTTTCACCTGGATTCATCAGGTCAGTTCTTAAAACCTCTACCGCTTCTCTCTCCCGGATCCGGGATCCTCCTCATCAAAAAAGCTGACTAGCATAGCCTAGCCTAACGCGACAGGGATATCATATAATATAATTTTCATGAAATCACAAGTCCAATACAGCAAATGAAAGATAAACATCTTGTGAATCCAGCCATCATTTCCGATTTTTTAAATGTTTTACAGCGAAAACACTATGTATTTCTATTAGCTAACCACAATAGCAAAAGACTCAACCGCATATTTTCACCATTTTTCTACCGCATAGGTAGCTATCACAAAACCGACCAAATAGAGATATAATTAGTCACTAACCAAGAAACAACTTCATCAGATGACAGTCTTATAACATGTTATACAATAAATGTATGTTCTGTTCGAAAATGTGCATATTTGAGGTATATATCATAGTTTTACATTGCAGCTACCATCAAAAATATCACCAAAGCAGCCAGAATAATTACAGAGAGCAACGTGAAATAGCTAAATACTCATCATAACATTTATGAAAAATACATGGTGTACAGCAAATTAAGCGAAAACACAATATAGCATTATATTAGCTTACCACAATAGCCAAACACACAACCGCATTTATTCACCGCATAGATAGCATTCGCAAAAACCAGCAAAATATATAAAATTAATCACTAACCTTGACCAACTTCATCAGATGACAGTCTTATAACATCAGGTTATACAATACACTTATGTTTTGTTCGAAAATGTGCATATTTAGAGCTGCAAACCGTGGTTATACATTGTGAATATGTAGCATCGATTCACCAAATTGTCCGGAGATATTTTGGACACTCACCTAATCTGACCAAAGAACTCATCATAAACTTTACTAAAAAATACATGTTGGACAGCAAATGAAAGATACACTAGTTCTTAATGTAACCGCCGTG
The DNA here is from genome assembly GCF_016432855.1 of Salvelinus namaycush. Taxonomy (NCBI): domain Eukaryota; kingdom Metazoa; phylum Chordata; class Actinopteri; order Salmoniformes; family Salmonidae; genus Salvelinus; species Salvelinus namaycush. Next base: position 5,004,358 of record NC_052344.1, on the reverse strand, counting down.
TTAGATTTTTTAAAATAACTTTACCATAACAAACAGCTTACGTTATAGCGAGACAGCGCCCGCAAAAAGGGCGAATAATAGGACTCAACATTTTGAAATACGAAATAACATCATAAATTGTTCTTACTTTTGCTGAGCTTCCATCAGAATCCTGTACAAGGAGTCCTATGTCCAGAATAAATCGTTGTTTGGTTTTAGAATGTCCTTCTCTCCTGTCGAATTCGCTCCAAGGCTAGCCAATGCTGATGATGTTCCCAATTTCTCTCGACGCAGAGAACGGAACACTCCAAGTCCCATTAAACGTTGAATAAACTGATGAAACTCGGTTGAAAAAACCTACTTTATGATGTTTTTCTAATATCTATCAAATAAAAACAGAGCCGGAGATATTAGCCGTGTATACCGAACGCTTATCATAAGACAACATGGAGGCACTTCCCGCGCCTAGGTAGAGAAAGGAAATTCTGGTCACGTCATTCCAAGAGCTCTTGTTCGACCTCAGATCAAGCTAGACACCCCATTCCACCTTCCACTGCCTGTTGACATCTAGTGGAAGGCGTATGCAGTGCATGCATATCCATAAATATTAGGCAATTGAATAGGCAGGCCCTGGAACAGAGCATCGTTTTCAGATTTTTCACTTCCTGTCTGGAAGTTTGCTGCAAAATGAGTTCTGTTTTACTCACAGATATAATTCAAACAGTTTTAGAAACTTGAGTGTTTTCTATCCAATAATAATATGCATATTGTACGATCTAGAATAGAGTACGAGGCCGTTTAAATTGGGCACGATTTTTTACCAAAGTGAAAACAGCGCCCCCTATTCACAAGAAGTTAATGTTTTGTACACTGTACAATTTCAGGTGGTCTTTTCAAACAGCTCTTACACTTAAAGGGCATCACATAAGCATAACACTGAATCAATAAGTAGGTATATTACATGTCCCCACTGAGTCAATTCCTCTGTCACCTTCCTGCCTGAGGTTCTTCCTCTCCCTAAGTGAAGATCTACTGCTGCCTCAGTCTTTTGGGTCTCTACCAACCTTAGCCATTGACTAATCTGCCTAATAGGAATGCCGTAGGTAGAGGCTGGTAGAGATGGTGCTGATAATAGCTGGTTGGCTAGGTGGAGTGTGTGTGTGTGTAGGGAATTGAACATCTATTTTTAATTATTCTCCTGGTGGGAGTGACTAGGGGAGGTGGGAGGTGGTACAGGCCATGGTCTATGTGTGTGTGGAGAGGAGACAGACAGCTTGATCATGACTCAGTGTCCAGGAATGGCTTCCTGTTCTGTTTCTTCTGTTGGGTATTTCTGTCCATCCCCTTGGCTCCTCTTTAATGAGAGAGTTACCGCCAGTCTAATCCCTGCTGAGTGTTGCTGAGGGACCCTGGATAGTGTGGAGTTAAACACACGCAGGCACGTACATGCACACGCACATTCACAGACCGGCAGAGAGACGCACACACACACATTAACCAGTAAATTCATGAATACACCATTCTCTCTTTCTCTTTTCCTTCCTACCTCCCACATCCATCCCTCTTCGCTTCAGCTAGGATATGAGGCACCTACTGGCTCTCAGTGAGGGGGACAAGAGCAGCGAGAACAGGTTGAGAGCAGACAGAGAGGGAGACGGAGCACTGGCCTCTGTGATTCACATTTCACAGCTCACTGGCGAGGCGGCAGAGCCTTCAAGGCGTTGTTTCCTTCCTTTAGTCTATGTGCTCCTCTGTCCTCGTCTCTTATTGACCTCTGACTCTACAGCTTAGCCTTAGCAGGGAAGCAGCCGCCTCCTATTACTTCGTAGCACCTGTCAAGCTGCGGAGCCAACACACGGAATGATCTCTGTCTGTATTTCTCCTCGGCCATTTATCCTGCCTGCACTGGTGTTCATTCTCAGTTGTGATTTACGCTGGGTTTTTTTTCACTTCAAATCAAATACTAGTTTGTCACATGCTTCGTAAACAACAGGTGTGGACTAACAGTGAAATGCTTACGGGCCCTTCCCAACAATGCAGAGAGAAAGAAAATAGAGAAATAATAGAAAAGTCAAACACTTATTAATAGATACACAATGAGTAACGATAACTTGGCTATATACAAGGGGTACCGGTGCCGAGTCGATGTGAAGGGGTACGAGGTAATTGAGGTAGATAAGTACCTATAACTAGGAACAAAGTGACAGACAGTAGTAGCAGCAGCGTATGTGATGAGTCAGAAAGATGAATGCAAAAAGGGTCAATGCTATTTGGTTAACTATTTAACTATTTAGCAGTCTTATGGCTTGGCGGTAGAAGCTGTTCAGGGTCCTTTTGGTTCCAGACTTGGGTGGCTGGAGTCTGACAATTTTTAGGGCCATCCTCTGACACCGCCTGGTATAGAGGTCCTTGATGGAAGGAAGCTTGGTCCCAGTGATGTAATGGGCCGTACACACTAGCCCACAACCCTCCAGGGTCCTTAGCTTAGTGATGGTCAGTCCAGTGTGGCTCAGTTGGTAGAGCATGGCGCTTGCGACACCAGGGTTGTGGGTTCGATTCCCACGGCGGACCAGTGTGAAGATGTACGCACTCTGGATAAGAGTGTCTGCTCAATGACAAAACAGGGAAATGTAAAAAATGATGAGCTTGGAGGGCACTATGGTGTCAATGAACCTCATTCTCATGTAGGTGCTCCTTGTGGGAAAGGGCAGTGTGGAATGCAATAGAGATTGCATCATCTGTGGATCTGTTGGTGCGGTATGCGAATTGGAGTGGGTCCAGGGTGTCTGGGATGATGGTGTTGATGTGAGCCATGACCAGCCTTTCAAAGCGTTTCTTGGCTGCAGATGTGAGTGCTACGAGGCGATAGTCATTTAGACAGGTTACCTTTGGCGTTCTTGAGCACAGGAACTATGGTGGTCTGCTTAAAGCATGTCGGTATTACTGGGTCGGGAAGAAGTTTAAAATGTCAGTGAATAAACTGGCCAGCTGGTCAGCGCATGCTCTGAGTACGTGTCCTGGTAATCCGTCTGGCCCTGCGGCCTTGTGAATGCTAACCTGTTTAAAGGTTTTCCTCACATCGGCTACGGAGAGGGTGATAACTCAGTCGTCTAGAATAGTTGGTGCTCTCACGCATGGTTCTGTGTTGCCTCATAGCAAGCATAGAAGGCATTAAGCTTGTCTGGTAGTGTCACGTCACTGGTCAGCTCGTGGCTGAGTTTCCCTTTGTAATCCATGATAGTTTGCAAGCCTTGCCACATCCGACGAGCGTCTGAGCCAGTGTAATAGGATTCGATCTTAGTCCTTTGCCTGTTTGATGGTTCTTCGAGGGTGTAGCGGGATTTCTTATAACCGTCCGGGTTAGTGTCCTGCTCCTTGAAAGTGGCAGCTTTAGTTCAATGTGGATGTTGCCTGTAACCCGTGGCTTCTGGTTGGGAAAGGTATGTCAACGGTCAATGTGGGGACAACGTCGTCAACGCACTTATTAATGGAGCTGGTGACTGATGTGGTAAACTCTGAAAATGCCATAGGATGATTCCCGGAACAAATTCCAGTTTGTGCTAGCGAAACAGTTCTGTAGCTTAGCATTCGCTTCATCGGACCACGTCCGTCACTGGTACTTCCTGTTTGAGTTTTTGCTTGTAAGCAGGAATCAGGAGGATAGAGTTATGATCATAATTGCAAAATGGAGGGTGAGGGAGAGCTTTGTATGTGTCTCTGTGTGTGGAGTAAAGGTGATCTAGAGCTGTTTCTCCTCTAGTTGCACAGGTGACATGCTGGTAGAAATTAGATAAGTCTTCCTGCATTAAAATCACCGGCCACTAGGAGCGCTGCCTCTGGATGAGCATTTACTTGTTGGCTAATGGATCTATACAGCTCGTTGAGTGTGGTTTTAGTGCCAGCATTGGTTTGTGGTGGAAAATAGACATCTACGAAAAATATAGATGAAAACTTGGTAAATAGTATGGTCTACAGTTTATCATGAGGTATTCTAACTCAGGCGAGCAGAACCTCAAGACTTCCTTTAATATTAGAGATTGCGCACTAGCTGTTGTTAAGTAAGAGACACACGCCACCCCCCTTGAGCTTACCTGATACTGCCGTTCTGTCCTGCTGATGCATAGAAAAGCCAGCTAGATGTATATTATCCATGTCCTTGTTCAGCCAAGTTTCCGAGAAACATAGGATATTACAATTCTTCAGATCCCGTCGATGGGATAGTCTCGAGCGGAGCTCGTCCAGTTTGTTCTCCCGTGATTGTACATTCAATAGAACAGAGGTGGTTTATTTACTCGTAGCCGTAGTTTCATCAGGGTGCCCGCACGTCGGCCTCTATATCGCCGTCTCTTTCTCTTCTGAGTGTTGAGGGGATAGGGCCTGGTCCGGGGTGAGCAGTATGTCATGAGCCGCCGACTCGTTGAAGTAGGAATATTCTTCCAAATCGAGGTTACTGATCGCTGTTCTGATGTCCATAAGCTCTTTTCGGTCATAGGAAACGATTGGGGAAAACATCTATGTACAATTTATTTGGGGGGAGGGATCAGCTCATAAAACGCCCGCTATACATTCCATTGCCATTCTAGTCTTTGTCACTTTAATTATATGAAATGAGAACTTCCTGACCCCATGACCTGACCAGGGCCTAGACATGAGCGATATCTCTGGTCTGTTGTGTTGAGCTGTCTTGTGGTATGATTTATACTGTATGCATGCTAAACTACTTCTGTGTTTGACTCTGCAGTAACAACCAAGCCTGCAGCAGTGCAGTGAGGAAACCTGCCATCTCTCTGGCGGACAGCACAGAACTCAGGTGAGCATCCTTCCACCTCACTGATTTTTACACCAGTCCCCCAATCAGCCAAGCCAAGGTCTTCAACCCCAGCCCCAAACCCCAAACAGAAAGCAATGCAGATGTAGACGCATTGTGGCTTGGAAAAACTCCCTAGAAAGGCAGGAACCTGGTCAGTCCTCTTCTGGATGTGCCGGGTGGAAATTATAAGAGTACATGGCCATTTAAGGCCAGCTTGTTCTTCAAGATGTTCAAATGTTCAAGGATGGCCAGCAGGGTCAAATAATAATCAGTGGTTGTAGAGGGTACAACAGGTCAGTACTTCAGGAGTAAATGTCAGTTGCCTTTTCATAGCCAAACATTCAGAGGTAGAGAGAGGTATTGAGAGGTAGAGAGAGCCAAAACAAAAACAGCAGGTTCGTGACAAGGTAGCACGTCTGGTGAACAGATCAGCGTTCCCTAGCCGCAGGCAGAACAGTTGAAACTGGAGCAGCAGCACGACCAGGTGGACTGGGGAGAGCCAGAAGTCATCAGGCCAGGTAGTCCTGAGGCAAGATCCTAGGGCTCAGGTCGTCCGGGAGGAGAGGGAGAGAGAAAGAATTAGAGGGAGCATACTTAAATTCGCACAGGACACCAGATAAGACAGGAGTATTACACCAGATATAACAGACTGACCCTATCCACTAGATATAACAGACTGACCATAGCCCCCCGGCACATAGACTATTGCAGCATAGATACTGGAGACTGAGACAGGGGTGGGTCGGGGGACACTGTGGTCCTGTCCAACGATACCCCCGGACAGGGCCAACCAGGCAAGATATAACCCCACCCACTTTGCCAAAGCACAGCCCCCACACCACTAGAGGGATATCAACAGACCACAAACTTACTACCCTTAGACAAGGCTGAGTATAGCCCACGAAGATCTCCTCCACCTGCACAAGCCCGAGGGGGCACAAAACCGGACAGGAAGATCACATCTGTGACTCAACCTACTCAAGTGACAAACCCCTCCTAGGGACGGCTTGGAAGAGCACTAGTAAGCCAGTGACTCAACCCCGGTAATAGGGTCAGAGGCAGAGAATCCCAGTGGAGAGAGGGGAGCCGGCCAGGCAGAGACAGCAAGGGAGGTTCGTTACTCCAGTGCCTTGCCGTTCACCTTTGCATCCCTGGGCCAGACTACACTCAATCATGGGACCTACTGAAGTGATGAGTCTTCAGTAATGACTTAAAGGTTGAGACCGACTCTGCGTCTCTCACATGAACAGGCAGACCATTCCATAAAAATGGAGCTCAATAGGAGAAAGCCCTGCCTCCAGCTGTTTGCTTTGAAATTCTATGGACAGTAAGGTGGGGAACTAAATAACACGTCCTAATAGCTTGTAGAAAATGGAGGCCATTATGGCTTGTTTTCCATCTGAATCAAGGCGTTAATGCACAGGACACTGCCTCGCTAATGTTGTATAATTACTGTAGGGTGATTTAGGCTGATGCATTAGCTAGGCAAGTGCATGTGGGAACGTGTACAAGAGCATTAAGTATGCACACACACACATTTACAGATTCACACATATACAAACTACACATAGGCAGACATAATGTATGCACAAACACAGCTTTTCTACCTCAGTAGCTTACAGACTATTTGTCTTGATGCATGCATGCACACACCTGTTCATTCTGACCTCTGACCTCTTGTGTTCCACTAGGGTCTTGCTAAGCATCATGTACCTGATGGTGGAGACCATCCGTCTGCAGACAGAGGACGACAGGCCTGAGTGGAGAACTGCCAGAGAGGCCTTCAAGACTGAACTGGGTTTGTGTTTGTGTGTGTGTGTATGTGTGCACTGTAAGAAGTTTCTGTAATTTCAACAGTAAAACACTGTAGAATGCAGTAAAATACCATAAATGTGTTTTACAGCACACTAAGACTTTAATTTCAACAGTAAAACACTGTGAAATGCACAGTAAAATACCTTAAATGTGTTTTACAGAATTAATTATGGTGCATTGTGGGTTAATGTTGTGAGCGGGGAAAGCGTGTTGCTCATTAACATACTGTATGCTAATGTGCGCCTTGTAAGAGGCTATATTTGTTGCAACCGTGAGTGAGAATGCTGTACCCACCCAGAATACAGTAATATACTGTATTTTAGGAATTCTACAAACCTTGTCCTGAAAATCTACAGTAACTTACTGACAATTGCTGGCAGTAATTGACTGTAATTCAGAATAGAGTACTAAACTGCATTTTTGGAGTGCCTAAAACCTTTTTGAGCAGTAGTGGGTGCATGGTATTGTTGTCTTTTAAGAGGCTATATTAGTGAGAATGCTGTATGAATTTAACTGATATATAGTAGTTCCCTAACAATGAAATGTATATAGGGAACAGATCAGATTTAGCCTGGCTGACACAGCTCGAGACCTGGTGTCTGCCAGACTAGATCAGAGTGGCAGTGGGTCTTAAACCTTTAATGGTTGAATATTTAACCATGTCCATTTGATTTGTTTCGCCCTGTAATCACGGCCAGTTTGGAAGCCTTTGTTTAGGCCTCTAGAAGTGCAAGTGATATAAAACACCAAATGCTCATAAATATGCTGTAATATACAAATACCTAGCAGCCAACCTTCTTGCTCCAATCCCTTGTAATCACAGTAAAATACTGCAATAATTACTTTCTTACAGTCTATTAGTCACCTTTACTGTATTGGACTGTGTTTCATTTCTTTGACATTATAGTCATTTACAGGAAGGTGGCGTCAAGCTACCGTGAATATCTCAGTAATGTATTGGCACTATCCAGAGATAGTCAGAGATATATCATCAAGATATCTTGTTGTAATAACAATTATTTTGAAGACCAATGTATCCTTAACTACAACAATATTTTCAATCACGGTTACAGAAACTTTTCACATGCTATGACTTTGATATGTGTTTTTTTTTTCTCAACTTTGGTTGAATGCACCGACTGTAAGTTGCTAATGACAAGAGTGCCTGCTAAATGACTCAAATGTAAAAATGAAAACTTGCAAAGAACACTGGGTAATTACAGAAATATACTGTAATTGTAATTGGTACTGTAATTTAGATTACAGTAACTGACTTGGTAGTGTAAATTAGATTACAGTACCATTTTTGGTACCGTAAAATGGATTACAGTAGCTGTACTGTAAAATAAAGTACAGTAACTTACTGGCCAATTGCTGTCAGTAAGTTACTGTAAATTATACAGGAAATGTTTTAGTGTGTACACTGTATGTGTGTGCTGGCTGTTGACCCTTTCCTCTAACCTCAGGTTCTCCTCTGTACAACGGAGAGCCATTTGCCCTGTTGCTCTTCACCATGGTGACCAAGTTCTGCAGTATGAACGCTCCACACTTTCCCATGAAGAAGGTCCTGCTACTGCTCTGGAAGACCATCCTGGTCAGTAAGCTACAGCACAGACACCATCACCTGTCCGTTTAGTAGGCTAGCCGCTTCGCAACAGAGGTATTTCATCCACCACTATTGTAAATTCAAAACACTTGTTAGAATGACGTTAGAATGCTAACGTCGTGTCAGGCAAGACTAGCTCCCACAATGGAATCGATGGGTTTGTACAATTCGGTTTGCCAATATCTGCATAGAGCTCTGTCCGTGTGTTCATGTACATCTCTATGGCTTTCTGTGTCCATCTGTCTCTGTGTGTGTTACAGTTCACGATGGGGGGATTCGAGGAGCTCCAGGAGATGAAGGTTCGAGGCAGAGAGAGGCTGAGCCTGCCTCCCCTACCTGAGGACAGCATCAAGGTGGTCCGGAGCATGAGAGCAGCCTCTCCTCCAGCCTCGGCAATGGAGCTCATAGAACAGCAACAGCAGGCCAAGAGAGGACGCCGCAGCCGCAGGGTACGTATCCTACAACCATTATATCATGCACACACTGTTCCTGGAGCTTTTCACATACACACACACACACACCTGTGCGCTAGACTCACTTGACTGAATACACACCTGATGTGTTCTAACAGCGAGCCTAACTAAACCCGTGCAGTCACAGCCTCACGCGCCATGCCCTCTAACAAACATGGATTGCTCAGCCTGACTATAGCAGTAGAGAATGTGAATAGGAACTATGTGCACACCATCAGTGTACTGTATTCTCCCTGACACGTTGCTCTTTTAACTTCTTCCTCTAATCCTAATCCTCCTCTAATCCTCCTAGCTGTTGTTAGACTAGGGCTCGGACTTCACCAGGCTCTCAACCGCCCTCCTCTTCCTTGTGTCCCTACAGAGTGCCTTTGTTGATAGCTTGGAAGGAGACAGTCCCTTTCCCAAGAAGCAGGTCTTTACCCACTTTCCCTCTGCATTTTCCCTGCCTCGGGCTGGTTCTTGCACCTTCTATTCCTCCACCTCTTTCTTTTCCTCTTCTTTCTCCTCTTCCTCTTATTCCTTGTCCTCCTCCTCTTCCTCCTTCCTTTTTTCTCCTCCTTCACTGCGTTCTGCACTGTATGGGTGGGTACAGAGACGGGTCTGGCTGTGGTCGAGGTCCCTGCGGACATGACGGGAGCTTTCCTCTAGTCTCCATCTCCACTGGGTTGTTAAGCCGCCACCGTATCGCTGTAGACAACAGTTCACTGCAGCTTCTTTCCCACCACGCAGCTGAATGGCTTGTTCTCCATGGGATATGAGTCATATAGGTCTATGCTGGTCACACTGCTTCCGTTACCTCTGTTGCTCTCCTCACCAGCACGCAGTCTACCTGGCGACTACTTACTAGCACCACACCGCCATACGTTACACTGCACTGGCGCTCCGCTGCTATTAAATGCAACCCCCTTGCCTGATGCTTGTCGCATTGATGATGCCTCAGTCATTCATTAAAACTATGGAAGTGGTTTGAGAGGATTGGGTTTGTGTTTGTATGACTGATTATGGTTGTAAGTGGAATGTTTAATACTTGAATATGGAGTTGGGCCCAAACGTTCCTCTGGTTTTTTACTGGGAGTTTCTGTAACCTTTTTGTCTTGGAGTGCAGCCTCATGGTAGGTAAGTCTTGAGTATTGCTTTGGGTTGAAGTGGGAAGCCAGGGCCTAACCCTGTGTGTGTGTGAGGGGACGGCCTCTTTCATGCCCCCTGCTGGTTGTTCTGGTTTCCAGCCCCTGGTAAAGCAGGACAGCTTAGACACGTACAACGAGCGAGACCCCTTTAAGAACGATGACGCACGCGACGAGGAGGAGGATGGCGAGGAAGCCGACAGTGGCATCGAGGGCGAGGTGGACCCCCTGGACCGTGATGTCATCATCCAGCCGCCACCCCCACCGCCCCCGCTCAGACCCCCCACTGAGAGAGCGTCCCTCCCCAAGGGTCTGCCCTGGGCCCCCAAAGTCAGGTAAGGCTGGAACGCCCAGTTCCAAACAAACCTCTCGCCCCTCGCCATAACTCTTAAACCTTCTGTGTTTGCAGATCTGAAGGGATTGGAAAGGTGTAATATAGCTGAAGCTCCCCAAAAACCACCAGAAGGCAGGGTGGATCGATCACCTTATTGCTTACCTCAGATCTGCAAACTCAAGTGATAACATACAAAATAAAATGTACACTGGGTTCTAGTTTTGTTATTCTGCACACTCGTGCTGCTGATAGCGCCCCCTCTGTTTAGGAGGACTCAAAGTAACCCACCTCAGTCACTCATACAGTAACAGCCAGCTCCCCCTCGCAAGATGGCCTCTGTCTACACATTAGTGAAAGTGGCCTATCTCTCCTGTGTGTGTGTGTGTGTGTGTGGGTGGACTTGGCGACATGAATAATAATTTAGCACATGAGGTGGAGTTCCAGATCCCAATATCACACAGAGTACAGAGGCAGCATCGCGTGTGACTGATGAGGCTTTAAGCAGCCAACATGGTACCCTAAAGTGTGTGTGTGCAAACACTCTAAGGTGGATGTCTGTGGGAGAGGAGATGCATCATCTGGTTAGCAGCCGTACGTCTTTGGTCGGTCTGTTTGGATAGTGTCGCTACAAGCCCGGGAAACCAGACCAGGAAGCACAGTAGGTCTAGTAGTGTGATCAGTGAGAAGGTGGATCTCAGACTGGGGGTTAGTGAGGGGCAGCAGGCTTCTATCGAATCTATCGGTCTGTCTCCACAGAGAGAAAGACATCGAGCACTTCCTGGAGACCAGCAGGAACAAGTTCATCGGCTTCACTCTGGGAAAGTGAGTGTCGCGTTCACTGTGTTGTCTGAAAGGCTCGCTCCCTGTAGTACACTGCCGTGTGTGGTCCTAGTTATCGCAGTGCCAGTGAATGTTCTCTCTCGGCTGCTGTGTTTGTTTTTCTAGTGACACAGAGACACTGGTCGGTCTTCCTAGGCCCATACACGAGAGTGTCAAGACCCTTAAACAGGTAAGCAGGAGAGAAATCACTCTTATCCTTCCTCTTCTATCCTTTCCCCCTCTCCTCTTAATCCCTCCATCCCTCTCTCTCCACCAGGATCGAGTGTTACACTGGTGATGAAGTATTGACGTTTATTTGACCAGCTAGTCAATATCCCTGGACGTTGACATCCCACTTAGAAATCAATTGTGTGTTTTGAACTGACTGTGAAACACCTTTACACTGAGGAATGCCATTCTGTGTGTCAATCTGTGAATACTAATGAACGCCCGTTAAAAGCCGCTTCTGTTTACACATCGGGCGCTGCCTGACGAGATAATGTCAGAATACTATAGTATATCGCTATGGTGAAGTCTCATTGAAAAGGTGTGAAGTGGAATAGAATATGGAATGGATTGTGGTGATGAAGTGCTTTGCGCTGGTTCTCGTCGTGCTTTATATGGTATTGTGTATTGTGGCTAACTCACCATATCCAACACCCTGCTCTCTTTTCACTCCAGCACAAATATGTCTCTATAGCCGAGATGCAGATCAAGAGGGAAGAGGAGCTTCAACAGTGCCCCATGACCCTGGTCAGTGACTCTTCTCACTGTTTGCTTTATATGAAATTACAGGAACTCCTCTATTTGAATGAGTTTAATGCTAGGCTAAAACTATACTGGAAAATGAAGTGGGGGGGATGTCAATGTTTTGACACCTCGTTGCACCACACCTCCCAAAAGGATAATGTCTGCTCAATGTCAAAATGTGTATATTTTTAAACTGTAGAGCATTGTGTTTTATGTTGTAAATGTGTCTTTGTAATTACATTTTAATTCTATTTTTGCCAGGTCTCTCTTCTAAAATAGATTCTCAATTTCAATGAGTATAACCTGGTCAAATAAAAATATGATATTTCATTTTCTAAGTGTTGGGACAGGGCTCTGTGAATGGAAACAAGATGACTTAGACCGTGTGCAACTCATATTGTGTGGTGTTGTGTTGTGTCAGGGAGAAGAGGATGTGGATGAGAACCCAACAGAGATTCTGTATCTGGGAATGCTTCCTAACCTGTCTCAGTATGTGGTGAGGACATCTACCATTATATTCTGCTCTACCAAGACACTTCACATGGCATCATCTTACTTTGCATCTCAAACATCATAGATTTTTACTAAGTATTTGCTGTCTAGACCTGTCATGTTTCAGAGCTGAGAGGTTGAAAGCTAAAACCCACGTTGTATTTATCAGATTGCCCTTCTGAAGCTGCTGCTGGCTGCAGCACCTACCTCCAAGGCCAAGACGGACTCCATCAATATACTGGCTGATGTGCTGCCAGAGGAGATGCCGTGAGTGTAATAGCCTTCTGCCTCTCCTTGTTCCCTCACGGTCATCTTTGCTGTTCATGCTTAAGTTGAGTAATGGCAATAAGGAGGACATTTAATTTAGTTTGTTCATAAATAAAGTCAGTGACTATAGATTTGTCATGTCAAGGGAAGTTGTTGCTATGAATCACATAAAAGGTGTGTGTGTGTGTGTGTGATGGCAGAATCACGGTCCTCCAGAGCATGAAGCTGGGTATTGACGTGAACAGACACAAGGAGATCATTGTCAAGGCCATCTCTGCCCTTCTGCTGCTGCTACTCAAGCACCTGAAACTCAATCACATCTACCAAGTAAGCCACCTACCACCACTGCCTCTCTCTCTCTCTCTCTCTCTCTCTCTCTCTCTCTCTCTCTGTTTCCCACCTTTCCCCCCTCACACACCAGGTCAGCCACTATCTCTTGCTCGCCATCCCTTTCTCTCCCCCACCCCCTCAGGTCTGCCGCTGCTCTCTCGCTCTCATCTCTTCCAGTGGTGTAGTGGAGGGTGAACGCAAGTAAACGCAGTTTAACCACTTTTGCAGAAAAAATGCATTGAAAATATAGGAAGCGTTACTTTTTTCACCACAGCCGGCGAACAGTTTACCCAACAATTTTTTTTTAACCACTACACCCCCCCCCCTTACCCCCCCCACACCTTTCCCACCCTCACACACTTAGTCAGCCTCCACTCTCTCTCATCTCCCTGCCTTCCACATTCACCACCACATTTCTCTCTCTTTCTGTCTTCATCTCCTCTCACAGCCCCCACCCATTTGGCTCCTGGGAGCCGATAACACAGATCCTGCACTGGAATGATAGGCACACAGTCAAAGGTTCATACATCTCCCTGCACACAAAGAGGGAGGCAGGATAGAGGGAGGCATGATAGAGGGAGGCAGGAGGAGGAGGAGGGTTGGAGAAGTACCATCAGACAAGAAATGGGTACATAGCTGCACCATCCATTTTCCAAAATGCAAAGCTGGGCTCCCTCCAAAATCTGCTCTTGTAAAGGAGGATTATAATTGCTATTTTGGGGCGATTAGCTTCATGTATCGTCGTCCTACTGCTGCTTATCCCTGAGATGAGAGTGTCTCTCTTCAGCACACGAAACCATGTACCTTTAAAAGGGATTGGTTCAAGGTTTACTTTTTGGCACGCAACCACTATTGATAGGTAGTGAATCGTCTTCAGAGAGAAATGGAGAATCTGCTCTTTTGACAATAGTGTGCTTATACCTGGCTGCATCCCATACCTGGCAGCATGTCAGGACTGTTCTGTCAAATCCTAAATGAAAAAGGAGCTAGTTCCCCATTCAATAGGATGAAAGATGAACATAGCTGGATGTAAAATTATAGTAGCGCCATCTACTGGCCAAAAATGATTACGTTCACTCTTATTTGCCACTACCAACTGCCAAATGAAGCTTGTTACAAAGATGTATTATTGCAACTGCAGAACCCAGCTCAGTGAAAGGGTTAAATGAGTCTGCCTATGGCTCCTATCCTGCTGGCTCTTAGACGGCCGTGGCGCAGAGCTGAGTACTTCTAGGGAGAGCAAATTGGCTAAATCCTCTTATTGGAACACCCCTCATTCCCATCGTGAGAATGTAAAGGGGTTGTCATTTCAGAGTGTCTTTTACACCCCAAAAATTGGATGATAGATTGCTCATCATAGTTCCTGCTTTGAATTCATAGGCACACAGCAATGACAGTAGCTGTGCTAACAAAAAGTGGTCTTGAACGTTCTTTTGATGATAGTAAACGATTGCATGGAATGTATAAACGAGGAGAAATCGGTCTATTCCTGAACTCTGCAGGCTGCTCATAAAATATAGAAAGACTGGGGGTTGGAGGATTAATATTTTATTATTTAATAGCTATGAATTTTTATTATTAGGAGTTAAAGGGCTAGTGGGCCTTAGTGCTTTATCTGGACCTCCATGGTTCCTGTGCACTAAAGACAGTCAGTGACTTTGCAGTGACCTTGTACTTCCTGTGTGTGTGTGTCTCTCTCTCTCTCTCTCTCTAACTCTAACTCTCTCTCTCTCTCTTTTCAGTTTGAGATTGTCTCTCAACACCTGGTGTTTGCTAACTGCATCCCACTCATCCTCAAGTTCTTCAACCAGAACATCATGTCTTACATCAGTGCCAAAAACAGGTAGGACTCACTGACTACAACTGACTACCACTTAGATTCCGCCACAGTGCCAGAGGTGCATCTGCACCCACATAAAGGCATGACTTCCGTCTGCCAGGTATTTGTTTCCTGCTCATAAAAGACACCGGCGGCTGCAGGGTGGAGGTGCCAAAACACAGGGGGGTTCAGGTGTGGATGGCAAATGTGTCTCTCTCACCTCAATGACAGGTGTAACACCACTGTTGACACGAAGATGGGATGTAATAATCTCGTTTGTGCTCTCATTGTAGTATATGTGTGCTGGACTTCCCTCACTGTGTGGTCCACGAGATGCCTGAGCTCACGGCTGAGAGCTTGGTGAGTCCAGATCACAAACCCATGTGTTTACATCAGACTGTTCAAATGTTAAAGACCTGGCTATGGGTTTGGTTTATCTGTTGGCTGTGATTAGACACTGGCCGTGTCCGGCTACCCATCCTAAATACTAGGCCTTTATATATGTATTATTTTATGGGCGTTTCAATTCTCCTCACCCTGTTGTTGCCTGCGATTTGTAGGAAGCCGGAGACAGTAATCAGTTCTGCTGGCGTAATCTCTTCTCCTGCATCAACCTGCTGAGGATCCTCAACAAGCTGACTAAGTGGAAACACTCCAGGACCATGGTGAGAGAGACCTGGTGTTGCCTCTCTTTATGATCATATGTCCCTTATTCAGTACCCACTTGTAGAACCTATCAGATCCTTTCAGATCTACAAGAGTGCCGAGGGTGTACAGGCTAGAGGACAGTTTGCAATTCAAAGATTTGTGACGGGACACTTTTGAGATCCACTGTGTCCTTCTCTTCCACCTCCTCCTCTCTTAGATGCTGGTGGTGTTCAAGTCTGCTCCCATCCTGAAGAGAGCGCTGAAGGTCAAACAGGCCATGATGCAGCTGTATGTCCTCAAGCTGCTCAAGATCCAGACCAAGTACCTGGGCCGCCAGTGGAGGAAGAGCAACATGAAGACCATGTCAGCAATCTACCAGAAAGTACGACACAGGCTCAATGACGACTGGGCCTATGGCAACGGTAAGACGCAGAGGAAATCAACTTTTGAACGCATACCTGAAGTCAACTCTTAATTCACTGGTGTGTAGGAGATGTGAAAGCCATGCAACGAATCAGAATTTGATGATGAATGTGAAATGTAATGCGGCAGGTACATACTATGTGCCTTTGATTATTGATCTCCGTAACTGAACGTCCAATCAGCCAACTGCTGTAAGATGAAGGCCGGTAACTAAGGAGGTGTTGCCATAGCAACCAAACCAGGGGCCAGCTAGGGGTGAGAGGCCCTCAGAGGAAAAGAGACGACTGTCTGTCATCACATGTCTCAGGTTCTATTCTCAATGGACCAGATAGACAGAGGGAAAGAGAGGAGAGAGCTCCACTGGTTCTTCAAATCAAATGTTATTGGTCACGTACACCTGGTTAGCAGATGTTAATGCTAGTGTATTAAAATGCTTGTGCTTTTAGTTCCGACAGTGCAGCAATATCTAACAAGTAATCTAACAATTCCCCAACAACTACCTAATACACACAAATCTAAAGGGGTGAATGAGAATATGTACGTGTAAGTATATGGATGAGGGATGGATGAGCGGCATAGGCAAGGTGCAATAGATGGTATAAAATACAGTATATACGGTTGAAGTCAGAAGTTTACATACACTTAGGTTGGAGTCATTAAAACTCGTTTTTCAACCACTCCACAAATTTCACACACACAAACTATAGTTTTGGCAAGTCGGTTAGGACATCTAGGACATCTGTATGATACAAGTAATTTTTCCAACAATTGTTTACGGACAGATTATTTCACATATAATTCACTGTATCACAATTCCAGTGGGCCAGAAGTTTACATACACTAAGTTGACTGTGCCTTTAAAAAGCTTGGAGAATTCCCCCAAATTATGTCATGGCTTTAGAAGCTTCTGATAGGCTAATTTACATCATTTGAGTCAATTGGAGGTGTACCTGTGGATGTATTTCAAGGCCTACCTTCAAACTCAGTGCCTCTTTGGTTGACATCATGGGAAAATCAAAAGAAATCAGCCAAGACCTCCGAATTTTTTTTGTAGACCTCCACACGTCTGGTTCATCCTTGGGAGAAATTTCCAAACGCCTGAAGGTACCACGTTCATCTGTACAAACAATTGTACGCAAGTATAAACACCATGGGACCACGCAGCCGTCATACTGCTCAGGAAGGAGATGCGTTCTGTCTCCTAGAGATGACCGTACTTTGGTGCGAAAAGTGCAAATCAATCCCAGAACAACAGCAAAGGACCTTGTGAAGATGCTGGAGGAAACGGGTACAAAAGAATCTATATCCACAGTAAAACGAGTCGTATATCGACCTATATAACCTGAAAGGCCACTCAGCAAGGTAGAAGCCACTGCTCCAAACCCGCCATAAAAAAGACAGACTATGGTTTGCAACTGCACATGGGGACAAAGATAATACTTTTTGGAGAAATGTCCCCAGGTCTGATGAAACATAAATAGAACTGTTTGGCCATAATGACCATCGTTATGTTTGGAGGAAAAAGGGGGAGGCTTGCAAGCTGAAGAACACCATCCCAACCGTGAAGCACGGGGGTGGCAGCATCATGTTGTGGGAGTGCTTTGCTGCAGGAGGGACTGGTGCACTTCAGAAAATAGATGGCATCATGAGGAGGAAAATGATGTGGATATATTGAAGCAACATCTCAAGTCATCAGTCAGGAAGTTAAATCTTGGTCGCAAGTTAAGGACAACAAAGTCAAGGTATTGGAGTGGCCATCACAAAGCCCTGACCTCAATCCCATAGAACATTTGTGGACAAAACTGAAAAAGCATGTGCGAGCAAAGAGGCCTACAAACCTGACCCAGTTACACCTGCTCTGTCAGGAGAAATGGGCCAAAATTCACCCAACTTATTGTGGGAAGCTTGTGGAAGGCTACCCAAAACATTTGACCCAAGTTAAACAATTTAAAGGCAATGCTACCAAATGCTAATTGAGTGTATGTAAACTTCTGGCCCACTGGGAATGTGATGAAAGAAATTAAAGCTGAAATAAATCATTCTCTCTACAATTTTTCTGACATTTTACATTCTTAAAATAAAGTGGTGATCCTAACTGACCTAAGACAGGGAAATGTTACTAGGATTAAATGTCAGGAATTGTGAAACTGAGTTTAAATGTATTTGGCTAAGGTGTATGTAAACTTCCGACTTCAACTGTACATGTGATATGAGTAATGTAAGATATGTAAACATTATTTAAAGTGGCATTATTTAGAGTAGCTTTGTATAAAGTGTCTAGTGATCCATTTATTAACGTTGCCAGCGATTGGGTCTCAATGGGGTGGCAGGTAGCCTAGTGGTTAGATCATTGGACTAGTAACCGGAAGGTTGCAAGATCGAATCGCTGAACTGACAAGCTAGAAATCTGTCGTTCTGCCCCTGAACAAGGCAGTTAACCCACTGTTCCTAGGCCGTCATTGAAAATCAGAATTTGTTCTTAACTGACTTGCCTAGTTAAATAAAGGTAAAATAAATTAAAAAATGTAGGCAAGAGCCTCTCTAAGTTAGTTATTGCTGTTTAGAGATAGAAGCTGTTTTTCAGTCTCTCAGTCCCAGCTTTGATGCACCTGTACTGACCTCGCCTTCTGGGTGGTAGTGGTGTAAACAGGCCGTGGCTCGGGTGGTTGATGTCCTTGATAATCTTTTTGGCCTTCCTGTGACATCGGGTGCTGTAGGTGTCATGGATGGCAGGTAGTTGGCCCCCGGTGATGCGTTGTGCAGACCTCACCACCCTCTGGAGAGCCTTGCGGTTGAGGGCGGTGCAGTTGCCGTACCAGGCTGTGATACAGAACGACAGGATGCTCTCGATTGTGCATCAATCGAGAGCATGTCCCTCTGCTGTAATTTAAATCCCAGAATTCACTGTTTTCTCTGTATTGATTGATTATTGAGGTCTATTGTCCTTTAACAACAGTATAACGCATTTTCCAAACAGAAAATCGACAGAGACAATGGATAGGGTTATGTGGTGCTGTTCATCAAGTTAACCTCTAATTCCTCCCAAACCCGGATCCGGGAGCACCCCCATCAGTAAAAAAGCTGACTAGCATAGCCTAGCATAGCGTCACAAGTAAATACTAGCATCTAAATATCATTAAATCACAAGTCCAAGACACCAGATGAAAGATACACATCTTGTGAATCCAGCCATCATTTCTGATTTTTAAAATGTTTTACAGGGAAGACACAATATGTAAATCTATTAGCTAACCACGTTAGCAAAAGACACCACTTTTTTTACTCCACCAGTTTTTTACTCCATCAGTAGCTATCACAAATTCGACCAAATAAAGATATAAATAGCCACTAACCAAGAAACAACTTCATCAGATGACAGTCTGATAACATATTTATTGTATAGCATATGTTTTGTTAGAAAAATGTGCATATTTCAGGTATAAATCATAGTTTACCATTGCAGCCACCATCACAACTCTCACCAAAGCGACTAGAATAACTACAGAGAGCAACGTGTATTACCTAATTACTCATCATAAAACATTTCTTAAAAATACACAGCGTACAGCAAATGAAAGACACAGATCTTGTGAATCCAGCCAATATTTCAGATTTTTTAAGTGTTTTACAGCGAAAACACAATATAGCATTATATTAGCTTACCACAATAGCAAACCACACAACAGTATTGATTCAAGCCAAAAATAGCGATAACGTATAACCCAGCAAAATATATTCATTTTTTCACTGACCTGCTCAGAATTCTTCAGATGACAGTCCTATAACATCATATTACACAATGCATATAGAGTTTGTTCGAAAATGTGCATATTTAGCGGCACAAATCGTGGTTATACAATGAGAAAAGTAGCCAAGCTGCAAAGAAAATGTCAGGAGAAATCTTGGGAAAGGCACCTATTCTAATCGATAAGTAATCATAAACTTGACTAAAAAATACAGATTGGACAGCAAATGAAAGATAAATTAGTTCTTAATGCAATCGCTGTGTTAGATTTTTAAAATTAACGTTACTGCGCAATACAGCGTGCGCTAAAGCGAGACCGCACCGAAAATTCATGGCGGAATTATTATTTGACATTTGTCAACATAAATACGAATTAACAGCATAAAGACTGCTTACTATTAGCTGAGCTTCCATCAGAATCTTGGGCAAGGTGTCCTTTCTCCAGAACAATCGTCTTTTGGTTGAAAGATGTCCTCTTCTACTGTCGAAATAGCCGCTAACGTTAGCTATGTGCCGGAAAGGTGTCCAACTCCTGATAGCGCGTCACAAAGAAATCCCAGAAAATCGCAATAAACTGATATAAACTGCTATAAGTCGGTTTACATTAACTACCTTATGATGTCTTTAACAACTATAACGAATAAAAACATGACCGGAGATATAGAACTGCTAAAACGAAAGCTTTGCAGGACGCCATTGTGATGTCCCTCTTGCGCCAGGCGCCCCGTTGAAAAGAACGGTACTTCCGTTCCACGGTCTTATATAGGGCCCCAGATGGTGCAATCCACTCCATTCAAATTCTCACCGCTTACTGACATCTAGAGGAAGGCGTATGCAGTGCATGTAGCCCCATAGCTTACATGGGGACTTATAAACTGACCCTAGAACAGGGACCTCGATTTCAGAAATCTCACTTCCTGACAGGAAATGTGCTGCAGAATGAGTTCTGTTTCACTCAGAGAAATAATTCAAACGGTTTTAGAAACTAGAGAGTGTTTTCTATCCAATAGTAATAATAATAATATGCATATTGTACGAGCAAGAATTGAGTACGAGGCAGTTTAATTTGGGAACGAAATTATTACAAAGTGCAAATAGCACCCCCTATTGCCAAGAGGTTTTAATAGACCTGCGAATAAAACTCTGTTGCTTTTTTGTCCTCCAGATATCGACGCGCGGCCGTGGGACTTCCAGGCGGAGGAGTGCGCCCTGAGGGAGAGCATCGAGAAGTTCAACAGCCGTCGCTACGACAAGAACCAGAACGGCGAGTTCGCCCCGGTGGACAACTGCCTGCAAAGCGTTCTGGGCCAGCGTGTTGAGCTGCCGGAGGACTTCCACTACAGCTATGAAATGTGGCTGGAGAGAGAGGTGTTTTCACAGCCTATCCAATGGGAGGGTCTACTACAACAGGCCCAATGAGCGGGGAGGACACACATACCAGGGACACAAGCCTACGACTACTGTGATCTTCGTGTAAATATGTGGCAGAAATAGAACATCTGTTTGTAATCACCTGTATCCATGCAGAAATTGTACAGTAATGATATAGACAGTAATAACGTTGTCATGGCAACTTGGCAGGAGCAGGCTCTTACAGTACAAGCTATGTGGAATACTGTCACTATTCTGTCAGTCACAACAACCAATCCAACCACTCTATCCAAACCACCAGTTCATTTTTTCTCACTCAATTTGGTTCGCTTCTGTGCTTTGTGGAATAATTCATTTTAAAACCATGGCATGTCCTTTTTTTTTTATGAAGATGTACATTTTAAGTACCGACACTGTTTTTAGTTTATGTTGCAATGTTTTACATGTGTATTTATTTATGATCACAGTCATTATGTTTTAGTTCGTAAATCTCATAGCTGCAGATGATATTGTGGTTGATTTATATATTTCTAGAAAAAAGGCATTTTTGGAAAGATAGTACTGTGTATTAACAGGCTAACAATTGATTGATTGTTTTCAATTAAAATAGTAAAACATATACAAAAATAGCTTCTTAGCCAAGAGCAATTTCTCAAGCAAGAATTTTGCTTGGACTGTCTGGGAGTGGTCTGAGTAGGGAGGGGAAAACTAGCTGTTATTGTCAGACAGGTTTTGAACTCTTTTATCAGTCTATTAACTAATTTACCCCGCCTGCAGATGTCACTAGGCAGACCAAAACTCCATCCCAAAGAAACAGGAAGAAACAGCTCTTACATTTAAAGGGCATTATCATCATTTTCACAGTATTATTCCAACCTCAAAGTGTGGAAATGTATATAAAACACAGGATAATCACATTTTTGACTGCACTGAGCTTTAAGGGAGAATTTAACAACATTAACCCTTTCTAGGTTAATAGTATTTTAATTTATGTAGTCACTAACAGATATTCCTATAAGTCATTGATCATCAACTAGATCTCGCCGCGGGACGTTTTTTTTTCTTGAGTGGATGGTCAAGGGAGCCGAAACAACATAATTACAAATAATTTGTATACATAAAATTGACTGCAAAAACCCGAAACAGATAATAACTTCCAAAATTGCTTACATTTGTATGCGATCACGTGTCTCTATTATGCGTGGGAATACTTGGGAACAGATTTCCAAAATTAAAATCACATGGAGCTGATTTCCTGGTGTTTTAAGTTTAATATATATTTTTTAATGTCCAACAATGAGAAAATAAGAACTTGGGGGGCCAAATAAAATCACCCGCGGGCCAAATTCGGCCCACGGCCCGCCAGTTGGGGAACCTTGCTGTAAGTAATATGTGGTAGTTAATTTATGTTTATAAAGGTCTGTGAAGCCTTTGGCCAGATGGAGAGAAAATAAAGAATAAGGACACAGGAAAACCTTTTTTGAGGCTGATCTGAAGGGTTTGACCAGGGATCGGGAGACTTGAGGGGGTTCATCGGCCCAACGTGGGAAGGCTGACTCCCTCTGGGAACCCGAAGAGTCCTGTGTGCTTCACTCTCTGTCCTCCCAAAGGTGTCATGGCTGTCTTGGTTCAGCCCTCAGTCCACCTCCCCACTTCCGCACAGCAGCTAACCTTGAATAACAGCACAACAGCTGAAGGGTTACACGTGTCCTTGTGAGGCTGATCTCCCTCGCTGAATACACAGTAGTTGTCACACAATGGTGCTGATTTTTATGAGATCTGTTGTCGAGTCAATTTCTTTCATTGTAAAGCAGAACTACCTTGGGCTGTCAAGGCCATTACGTATTCTCTTGAGTGTTCTGTAACTTTCTCTTATGGTTATGGAACATTCTCTGATGACACAAGCACACAAGACATGATCATGGTCACTTTTTCATATAATCTAGTGTAGTCTTTAGTGTTTCTCTCCGGGGAATTTGTGTAGGCGCCTGAGATGTCCTTTGTTGTATTATCTTTGTATTGAACGATGATTGTGTAACTGTATTGCGCTTCTTTGTGGAATCTAAGTCTGCATGGCTGCAGTTGTATACTTCTGTTTGAATATGTCATATTTAAAACTATATTCTGAAATTTTATACAATATTTCAAAATGTGACTTTTGTTGAAATTCCAATTTTAGAACACAAATTCAAAATGTACTCTCACTCACGATTTGGTATATGTAGGGTGTTTTGGTAAATGCACCTACATTTGTCTATTGAGTCAGCACCATGTCTGCTTCTGGAGTATGTCTCAAAAGACATGTCAAGTTTGTCCCACACAGGTGAAGAAGAAAGTCATTTGACGTTCGGAGTTTTCTTGAATGCAAAAGCTTTCAAAATAACAGCTTATCTTGAGGTTCTCAGGTTCAGAATGTACAATAATTGTAAAGATAAACAACTATGGCTTCCTCCTCACTACCTATACAGTATGTAAGTATGAGTGGAACTGGTGGAATAGCAATAACATGATAATCACAATCTAAGCATTGAAAAGTAGTCTACACTTGGATTGGCACATGCAGTAACCTAACACAATGTTGATAATTTCTTTACACTTGTTGCAGTTACACCGGACATTGTTTCAGAAACCCTAACCTTGTGCCAAAGTAATGAGTGCCAGTTTTGATTAGAAATTAATGCCTTACTCAGAGCACCTCTCATTTGAAACAATGCAATATCTCTTTTTCTACCTACAATCACTGGAAATACTCTACAGTACATGTATGTATGAGTTCTGGCAGTTGGAGGATGTGTTCCTAGATGTGTTTTGCAGTGTTTGGATATTGCTATTTGTGTGTTTTTGTCATAATTATAGGACAGGGTAATAATAATAATATTGGTTTTGTTCAGGGGTATGTGCAATGACTGTCCTGTACAGCGGCATTATTCTGTTGAAAGACATTAGAGTTGAAACTTGTAAGATAATTCTGTCCTTCATATACTGTATTTTCTAAATAAAGAGATCAGTGGTTTTAATTAGTATACATCTTTCTATGGATAATGTTTAGGAAGTGTACACTCTCGACTCCAGCCCTTTTTACAACCTATTCAGGATAGTGTTGTCTGACTTATGTGCATTCCACATAGTTTCCCTGGAGATCAGGTAGTGTGCGAATACGTGATGATTTCTCGTCTGAAAGTGTTGTTTTTTTCATCCCAAAGTTAACGGTAAGCAAAATAGCCCCCTCCCCCTTTGGTATAGGTCTATTTATTGTGAATAAGGAATGGTGTTTTTGTAATATAATATTCATGATGCCAGGAGATAATCAGCAGATTACCATGGTGATGTAAACAGACATTCTTTGTGGGAGACAAAGGACACGCGAGACAGCAACTAACGCCATGCCCAGCAGCACAGAGACGGGGGACAACCTTGTTAAAGCCTGCTGCCTATTCAAACACCAAGCACAAGCCTAGTCTCTACGACAACAGGATACAAACACATGGGAAGTCGTCTGTTTACACTGAAAGGTTGGTAAGCATAACTATTTCTATTTCAATACTGGTGTGATTTCATTTGACGTAAAAAATAGTTTTCACTTGTTCACAAGGACCTAATAGAAAAATGCCACTTGGTAAGGTTTGGGATGTGGGCAAAAGTAAAAGTAACCTATTCGTGTGATGTCCCTGATGTTTCCAGGTTTCTTTGGTGACACATTTGCAGAGAATGACCGATGATCTCACAAATCAAATAGGAGAGGAATGTCCACACAATGGTACAGTAAATTGGATGTACTTTTTGAAGCATTGATGCAGTTGTTGCATACATTGATCACTGGTCTAGGGTGCAGTGTAGAGCTAGTAGCCTACATTACTAAAACATACTGCTTAACATGAACTTTTCCATGTTATCTATAGTGATTATCAAATGGTTTGTCCACAGCCTACACAATCAACAAAATCCAGAAAGTCAAGGTCACCTAGTGGCAGGCCTGTCAAAAAGGCTGAGAGGAAGAGGAGGTCATCCAAGAAGAGATCAGTCAGTGCCAAAGCCACCAAGTCAGAAGTGGACATTCTCAGTCCAGCAGCCATGCAGAATGTTTACTACATTTCCCACAATGCAGTTGACTGTCTGGCGTTCCGAGGCTTTGGATGGCCTGAGTCAACTAAAAAGAAAACAGCAGGAATGAAGGGCAAGAAAACAAAAAACAAAAAGTGATTCTACCACAAACCTTGCCAAGACCAAAGCAAACATTGTCAGTTTAGTACGGCTCTATTCAATCCTCATGGTGGAAATCCAGCTTTACAGCGTGATATAAATGGTAAGGCGATGTTCCCGATCAGTGGAGGCTGCTGAGGGGAGGACGCCCGGAATGGACTGGTTTCACGTTTGATGCCCTTCCATTAACTCCATTCCACTCCACTATTCCCGATTTATCAGACTGCATTCATGCTAAACGCTGCTTATGTTGCCTAAATCGGAAATGACCTTTACATTTCTATGGCAGAATTTGTAACGCTTCAGCTTTACAGATTGAATAGAGCCCTAATTATAATGTATATTTTAGTTTATCTTGTCTGTTCAAGTTTAAAATAGAACTCTGGTTACCTCTGGTGGATTGGTTGTTATTTACAGAGAACAGTGGAAAGAAAACATGGAAATACATTGACCTCTGCTGGCCAACTGGCATACCGGCATACCATACCCAGATGCTCTCAGGAAAAATTGCTGTGACTCGTGTAAAGAATGCTTCTCTGGATAATGGATGTTAAGAATAAACATGGCGAGTTAGAATAACTGCCCTACAAAACAATCTATTTTACTAGATGGTGATGAAGTATTGGAGTAGGGGTCCCTTGCTAGACAACACTATCTTATGTGATGCAACACCTTTCTCTTTTCAATTTATGACAACAGAACCAAATTCAGCAACTGTATTCACATCTGAATGAGGCCTACGATGTTAGAGAACAGCATTTCTATTAGAATTGCAAACAATGCAACTTACATGAGCTACTCATTCTCAGTACCGTAACACCCACAGAAATACAATCCATAGAACAGGCCTCCCAATTCAATTCTATTCATATGATAACATCACTCAAAAGCAGTAACTGCACTCTGTTCAGTTGTCAAAAATGGCAAGCGTAGATTGTAAAAATGCCATGTTTAGACTTGATATAAATGCTAAGGCCTGCCCTGCCCAGCTTCTTGCAAGGATAAGGCCAAGGTTCCTGAAGTGTAGAGGTTCCCACAGCAGTTAGTCATCTTTCCATATCCACTCATAAATAGCACCATCATAACATTATCTTGAAAAGTAGCTAATTACTTTAAGAACACAAACAACAAAAAGAACACTGGCCCAGTCCAGGCACTGTGAAAACCCTGCTTAGAAGACTTTTTTACAATTTATTCCTCTGCCAGTGTAACCTTAGTACAAATACTGCTTTTGATAGTAAATATTAAACGAGACGAACATTTGGTATCTATCCTCTGCAGTGTGCATCTTGTTGTTCCAATAGTCCCCATCTCTTCAATCTGCCCGTTTCATTCTATCCATGTTGTTGAGCAATCTCTTCTTTACTCTGCTGGAGGTTTCTTCTTTGCCTCCACGTCCTTTTTGAAAGCTTCTATCTTTTTGGAAATGTTGGGGACCTTAAACAGAAGTGGAGTGATCAGAGAAGAGTGCCAAAAAGAAAGAGTTCAATGACATAGGCCTGTTGTGTGTTAGGCAAATACACAGGGGAACCATTGACACATATAGTGGGTTGTTTCCTAGCGGACTTAACTCCACCGTGAAGGAAATTGGAGCAGAGACCAGGCTATTTGGAATCTCTCTCGGACTACATCGATTTGCCCAATGTCAATACTAGAAGAAAAAAATGAATTATGAAATGCCTACCTTGTGCTTATGCTTGTATGCTTTTCTTTTGCTGAATACCATATTTTTTTTAAATCAAAGTGAATCCACTACAACCACAGACTGTTTGCTCATTGTTGTTGCTCTAAGATGGCAACTCAGCGCAAATGCGCATGTGCCGCGAATTGAATCTCAACAAGGAAAGAGGGTGGTTGTATTTGATTAACGTTCATTGGAAAAGTATGGAATTCAGCAAACAAAAGACAGGCACGCAACTACAGAGGACAAACATTGGTACAGGGTAGACGTTTCATAATATATGTTTTTAAGTATTGACTTTGTCGATGTAGTTAAGACTCCAAAGCCTTACTCTGCTCGGTTGGTAGTGGAGTTTAGTCCGCGGCGATAGTTGTTCCTCTTAGTACCTCGTAGTTTTGAGCGAGGTACATCCCAACAACGTTTCCCAAGGTAAACCCAGCCTGCAAGATTATAAATAAAGTGTTAATCAAGACGGAACACGTTGTTTTTACTAGCTAGGTCAGCAGCACTGACAATGCATGGTTGGTTATCTAGCTAGCATACAACATAATTAGCCCATCATCAATAAACACATCAAAGAGACGCAGAAAGTTTGCAATACATCGTTTTCATTTCGACATCAACTCACCAAAAACTGTAGCATTGTCGTATCTAACGAAGGAGACAATGTTTTATGTATTTTAGCGATCCAGTTTCAAAGCTCGGTCGAAACAACTAGCGAAGTCATCAACAGTGTATAATGCGCATGTCATGTCGCCTTCAAAAAGCATGTTCATTGGCCACGACTCCTGTCTGCAACGTTTCTGTCATCTACGCGGGTGCTGTGTAATTAAAACGCTACTTCTTCGGTGGGGTTGATCGGCGGTTGGCATCCAAAGTTATGGTGCATTACCTCCACCTACTGTACTGGAGTGTGGGCCAGAAACAGGGAGAAACTAAATCCTACCTGCCAGCTCCGTTGCTCTTAAAAAATATAAAATATGTAAGACTATCTTATGACGTTCTACTCAATATACGTTTTAAACTAATTTCCTGTATCCCCTTCTCCCCCATACTAGATCTCAGCCTCTTTATTTCTCTCTGATACTGCCCACGCTGTAGCAATACATGCTCCATGGTCTCTGTTTCCTGGCAATAATCCCACTTTCCTGTTTGGATGCTTGCAAATGAAATTATATTGGTCACATACACATATTTAGCAAATGTTATTGTGGGTGTAGCGAAATGCTTTCTAATCACTTTTAAGGTCTTATTCAACCGGATGTGTCCCACCCTTAATCTTGTAAAAATAGTCTCCCTTCCTGCTGTCCTCCCCTCACTGACTTTCCTCTGTACTTGAAATAAATGCCTGCCCTTAGTATCTCTATTCAACTGCTCCTGCCATCTCTGCACCATCACTGTTCATATCAGGCTTTTTACCTCTGCCGTGCTCATTGAAACTACAACATCAAACATCTCTACTACTAAGTGCTTGTTTAGCCAGTACATCAACTGCCTCGTTCCCCTCCAACCCCACATGGGCTGGGACACAAGTAAATCTTACCTGTATAACCATCTGTTTTATCCTGCCATGGGTTTGTAGTACCTCATAAAGCAGGTCTTGTCTGCTACGTGAGCTAAAGGACTGGAGACTCATCAACACTGCACATTAACCAGAACAAATTACTACTCCTGCACCCACTGCAAGGCCAACAGTATGGCCATCCGCTCCGCCGTATGTACAGACAGATGATCTGTAATACTTTTCCTGACTGCCATCTCACATTCCTGCACGACAAATGCCGGCCCAGTACGTCCTGTCCTTGGATCTTTTGAACCGTCTGTGTAAATGGCCACAAAACCTTGACACACAGTATCCAGTAGCTGTTAAACAAATCAGATGGATCAACACGCTTCATATCTTTCTGGAGTCTCTCCAACACTTCTAGATCAACTACTGGAAGCGGGAGTAGCCACGGTGGATTTACAGGAATAGCTACTGTTCATTTCCACAAAGTTTGCTGCTTCGGTGTCTTTAGATATTTTTGTCAGATGTTACTGCGGAATACCGAAGTATAATTACAAGCATTTCATAAGTGTCAAAGGCTTTTATTGACAATTACAAGAAGTTGATGCAAAGAGTCAATATTTGCAGTGTTGACCCTTCTTTTTCAAGACCTCTGCAATCCGCCCTGGCGTGCTGTCAATTAACTTCTGGGCCACATCCTGACTGATGGGAGCCCATTCTTGCATAATCAATGCTTGGAGTTTGTCAGAATTTGTGGGTTTTGGTTTGTCCACCCGTCTCTTGAGGATTGACCACAAGTTCTCAATGGGATTAAGGTTTGGGGAGTTTCCTGGCCATCGACCCAAAATATCAAATTTCTGTTCCCCGAGCCACTTAGTTATCACTTTTGCCTTATGGCAAGGTGCTCCACCATGCTGGAAAAGGCATTGTTCATCACCAAACTATTCCTGGATGGTTGAGAGAAGTTGCTCTCGGAGGATGTGTTGGTACCATTCTTTATTCATGGCTGTGTTCTTAGGCAAAATTGTGAGTGAGCCCACTCCCTTGGCTGAGAAGCAACCCCACATATGAATGGTCTCAGGATGCTTTACTGTTGGCATGACACAGGACTGATGGTAACGCTCACCTTGTCTTCTCCGGACAAGCTTTTTCCGGATCCCCCAAACAATTGGAAAGGGGATTCATCAGAGAAAATTACTTTACCCCAGTCCTCAGCAGTCCAATCCCTGTACCTATTGCAGAATATCAGTCTGTCCCTGGTGTTTTTCCTGGAGAGAAGTGGCTTCTTTGCTGCCCTTCTTGACACCAGGCCATCCTACAAAAGTCTTTGCCTCACTGTGGGTGCAGATGCACTCACACCTGCCTGCTTCCATTCCTGAGCAAGCTCTGTACTGGTGGTGCCCCGATCCCACAGCTGAATCAACTTTAGGAGATGGTCCTGGCACTTGCTGGACTTTCTTGGGCGCCCTGAAGCCTTCTTCACAACAATTGAACCGCTCTCCTTGAAGATCCGATAAATGGTTGATTTAGGTGCAATCTTACTGGTAGCAATATCCTAGCCTGTGAAGCCCTTTTTGTGCAAAGCAATGATGACGGCACGTGTTTCCTTGCAGGTAACCATGGTTGACAGAGCAAGAACAATGATTTCAAGCACCACCCTCCTTTTGAAGCTTCCAGTCTGTTATTCGAACTCAATCAGCATGACAGAGTGATCTCCAGCCTTGTCCTCGTCAACACTCACACCTGTGCTAACGAGACAATCACTGACATGTCAGCTGGTCCTTTTGTGGAAGGGCTGAAATGCAGTGGAAATGTTTTTGGGGGATTCAGTTCATTTGCATGGCAAAGAGGGACTTTGCAATTAATTGCAATTCATCTGATCCCTCTTCATAACATTCTGGAGTATATGCAAATTGCCATCATACAAACTGAGGCAGCAGACTTTGTGAAAATTAATATTTGTGTCATTCTCAAAACTTTTGGCCACGACTGTAATATCCTTCTCCTGGGTGACAACAGTTGGGGTCTAACAACACCCGTGCCAATATATCCCCGGCTTCTTGGGCATTATCACTTAAATAACGAATCATGCAAAAAAAAAATACAGTTGTGAGGAATATGTTAGTTAATGTAGAGACAAACGATTATGAATATTTTTTTGGGTCAAAGCTAATTTACGAAAATGGCTATTTAGCAAGCTAGCTGACTAGCTAACATTATAAGCCATCTAGCAGGTTAGCTTTATGGGCGTTGTGACATGAGTTTGACATTGTAATTCTGGTTGTTTAAAAATCTCTTAAGGACCAGACCCTTTTTTTCAATTGTACCCTATCTAACTGCCTGTAGATCAGGACCTGAAGCAAGGATATGCATATTCTTGATACCATTTGAAAGGAAACACTTTGAAGTTTGTTGAAATGTGAAATGAATGTAGGAGAATATGACACATTCGATATGGTAAAAGATAATACAATGAAAAAAAACATGCTTTTTTGTATTTTTTTTAACCATCATCTTTGAAATGCAAGGGAAAGGCCATAATGTATTATTCCAGCCCAATAACAATTTCGATTTTGGCCACTAGATGGCAGCAGTGCATGTGCAACGTTTTAGACTGATCCAATGAACCATTGTATATCTGTTCAATGTTGTATCGACTGCCCAAATGTGCCTAATTGGTTTATTAATACATTTTCAAGTTCATAATTGTGCACTCTCCTCAAACAATAGCATGGTAGTATTTCACTGTAATATCTACTGTAAATTGGACAGTGCAGTTAGATGAACAAGAATTTAAGCTTTCTGTCCATATCAGATATGTCTATGTCCTGGGATTTATTTTTTGTTACTTACAACCTCATGCTAATCACATTAGCCTATGTTAGCTCAACCGTCCCGCGGGTGGGACACCGATCCCGTAGATGTTCATGTTTTAGGGACTCCTGAAACAACCAGCAAACCAGACTGTCGTCTTGTGAAACGGTGGATGTAAAGAATCTAGCTAGCCAAAGCATTTCCTGCAAATTTAATGTAAAAATTTGTAAGCAAAGGTATTTGCCATGCAATGCAGCTGAAGTTACATAGTTATTTTCTTGCTTATTACGCGGAGGATAAAAATTGTCTGTATGCCTATGGATGTATAGCTAGCTATGTAGCCGATATGTGTATGGACCCTAAAACGTTTGGTATAAATATTAGTTCAGAACCTAGCTATGAACCTCAGCTATCATAGCCAGTTGTATCAACCTCAAAACAGTCTGAATGACATTAATGAAGCTTATTGAGTAGAATATAATATCATTTTGTGCCAAGGATGCAAGTCGTATATACATGTAGTTATTACCATACAATGAGATCCCCACATTGTAGCCTGTACATTGAATATATTCACTGATCATGTACTCTACCTTGGCAAATAAAGGTGTGTGGTGGATATTTTAAATGACCAATAATGAGGAGAGACCAGGTCAATCAGGATATGAACTTTATTAAAAACGTATTGATAAGGGTGGCTGGTCACAGTACACACACAGATGTAGATAGAGTGAAAGCCTAATGATTCTGAGTTGGGACTTGCCTTATATAGCCCAACCTTGTTACATTTTCTTAATCCACCACAACTGTTCCAATGTGTCAAACCAACCCATAGTCTCCTGTGTTCTCGCACTAAGAACTGTTTGTCCTTAGAATAGAGGATAAGAAGAGACTTGTTCGGAACAGACAGACCTCGTCCCTGTAATATTTGTGTTGTGGAGAAATGACCAGGCAGGAGACGGGAGTACAGTTAGTTTTCGTTTAGTCAAAACCTCTCGTGCTCTACAGTTCCCGGGCACACTAGTGCGCATGTGCATTTCCTATTAGGTGTAGTAACGTAACACTGTCGTAATACATCACTGCTTAGTAACAGCATAGTAACTAATATAAACAGATGTAGATCCCAGATACTACACTCCTCCCCCATAGTGTTTAACCCCCAGAGAACAAGGTAAATATGTTAGGGAACTACTAATGCAATATCTGAACAATGCATTCTTAACATTTTTCAACTACTGGGTTGAAGCA
Source organism: Salvelinus namaycush (assembly GCF_016432855.1). Taxonomy (NCBI): domain Eukaryota; kingdom Metazoa; phylum Chordata; class Actinopteri; order Salmoniformes; family Salmonidae; genus Salvelinus; species Salvelinus namaycush. The sequence goes on along the minus strand of NC_052344.1, from coordinate 4,972,103 downwards.
GACTTTTCAGAGCCCAGCACAAATCCAGGGGATTATTCTGCCCCGAAGATGGAGTTTGTGTCCTAATAACTAACCCAGGTAATGTCCTTTTTCTTTCCTTTTATCTAGGACATATTAAAGTGTTTGTTTGTTTTACTCTCTGTTACCTTAAACAGCTCAACTCACAGGTCAAGCTTTTGAGGTGCCTTTCGCTGTCGAATAGGATATCTCCGCTCCTCCTGGGCTTCCGGTGGTGGGCCAGGTTCGGGTGGAAGGTCAGGCTCTGTCTCTCCCGTACGTCCACAGTCAGGAGAATAGTCCTGGGGGTCGTTATTGTTCTCTCGGCGTGTCTCTGCTGGGGCGTTGGACCGTAGCAGATGATCCACATGAACGTTGACCTGGCGATGACCAATTTGGACTTGGTAAGTCAAAGGTCCTTTGCGTTGCAAGATCACACCTGAGTTCCACAGGCTCTTGGGGTGTCTGAAATCACGTACCATCACCCTCTCTCCCTCTTTGAATTCTCTGACAGTCTTTGAGTGTCTGTCATGAGCTTTCTTCTGCTGTAGCTGGTGCTTTGCCACAGTGCTTGACAAGTCTGGTTTCAACAATGTCAGGCGGGTACGTGGTTGGCGTCTCAGAAACAGTTCAGCTGGTGTACATTCCGTTACTGTGTGTGGTGTGTTACGGTAAGTAAACAGGAACCGGGGAAGCCTTTGGTGGGTGGGCACAGACTGAACCTCGAGTCTAGGCCAGGCCTTCTTAAAGGTTTGCACGGCTCTCTCCGCTGCTCCGTTTGATGCCGGATGGTAAGGTTGTGACCGGATGTGCCTTACTCCATTGTTCTTGAGAAACATTTCAAAATTGTTTGACGTGAAAGGAGGGCCATTGTCCGATACGAGCTCCTTGACTAGTCCAAAGGATGCGAACAGGTGTCTGAGAAGATTGATGGTCTTCTCAGCTGTGGTCAGTTGAGTAGGGAACACTTCCATCCACTTGGAATGGACATCGACGACAACAAGGAAATGTTGCTTGTCAATCTCGGCGTAATCCACATGGATGCGTTCCCAAGGTGTCGCAGCCCAGGACCATGGATGAAGAGGTGCAGCAGCAGGCTTGTTGTGAACAGCTTCACAAGGTGAGCAGTGGCCTACATGCTGTTGAATGTCCTGATCCAGTCCAGGCCACCACAGATAACTGCGAGCGAGTGCTTTCATTCGAGTGATCCCTGGATGTCCCTCATGCAGGTCAGATAGCAGTCTCCTCTGGAATTTGTGAGGTACCACCACCCTTGATCCCCACAGAACACATCCTTGATCAGTGGACAACTGGTCTTTCTTGTCGATGAATGGACGAAGTTTATCGTCATTTACGAAGTTTGGCCAACCTCCTAATGTTAAGTCCAAGACTTTGGAAAGCACTGGATCTTTCCTTGTTTCCTCTGCTATGTCTGAAGCAGATATGGGCAGTTCGTCAATGAGAGAGATCTGGAAGACTGCTCTATCATCTTCACTGTCGGAGTCACTATTGCATGGTAGTCTTGATAGTGCATCTGCATTTGCGTGATCACTGGATCGTCTGTACTCAATCTCGTAGTCGTAGGCTAACAATATCAGAGCCCAATGTTGCATTCGAAGTGCAGCAAGGGTTGGTATAGCTGATTTTGGTCCAAGGATGGCCAACAGAGGCTTGTGATCTGTCAGCAGTTGGAACTTCCTTCCGTACAGGTATTTGTGAAACTTCTTCATTCCGAATATTATGCTCAGGGCTTCCTTCTCAATTTGAGCATAATTTTTCTCACTTGGTGACAGAGTCCGTGATGCAAATGCAATAGGGTGTTCTTCACCTGACGATAGAACATGTGAGATGACGGCTCCTACTCCGTATGGAGATGCATCACACGCGAGTCTCAGCTTCATCTCTGTGTTGTAGTGGGCAAGCCACTTGCTCTTTAGCAGACGCTGTTTGCAAGTCTTGAATGCTTCTTCGCATTGTGGGGACCAATTCCACTTTGTATCGGCCTGCAGCAGTTGGTGAAGCGGATGCAACAATGTGGACAAGTTTGCCACAAACTTTCCGTAATAGTTCAGGAGCCCCAAAAATGACCTCAGCTCTGAGATATTTGTGGGTGCTGGTGCGTTTACGATTGCTTCCACCTTGCTGTTGGTTGGGTGCAGGCCTTGTGCATCAATCTTGTATCCGAGATACTCCACTGAGTCCTGGAGGAACTCACACTTGCTGCGTTTCATTCTCACTCCGTATTTCTCCAGTCTTGACATCACTTTGTCCAGCACTACAAGGTGCTCTCCAACGGTTGGTGCTGACACGAGGATGTCGTCCATGAAGCACACAACGTTGTCTATACCGTCCAAGATCTGATCCATTGTGTGTTGGAATATCGCTGGAGCTGTCGAGATTCCATAGGCCAAGCGATTGAATCTGAATAGCCCCTTGTGTGTATTGATGGTCAGATACTGTTCTGACTCCGGATCCAGCTTCAGTTGCTGATAAGCGAATGCCAGGTCCAGCTTACTGAAAACCTTCCCACCAGCTAGAGTGGCAAACAGATCTTCAGCGTTTGGTAGTGGATATTCCTCTGGTAGTATGCAGCGATTTACTGTGACCTTGTAGTCACCGCACATTCTGACGGTCTTGTCTTTCTTTGGGACTACAACAATCGGAGCGGCCCAGTCGCTCCTCGCTACTTTCGTGATTATGTTATTCTTCTGTAGGCGGTCCAGTTCCTTCTCTACTGCTTCCTTAAGAGCATAGGGGACTGGACGTGGTTTGTGAAAGATAAGCTTGGTTCCTTCTTGCACTCTGACTTTTGCTGTGAAGTCTTGTATTTCGCCGTAGCCATCTTTGAAAAGTTCTTTGTGCTTCTCCAGCATGTTAGTGAGTGTAGCCTGACTCACTGGTTTGTCCTTTCTCAGACTGAAGATTTCTCCCCAGTTCAACTTGATCTTTTGTAGCCAGTTTCTGCCTAGCAAGGCTGATTTTTCTCCTTTAACAATGACAAGCGGTAGCGTCCACTCCTTCCCCTCATACCGGACTGGTACCTGGATCTGCCCTAACACAGGAATAGTGTCACCAGTGTATGAAGAAAGGCGGATGGACGCTGGCTGAAGAGGGCACTCTTTCAGTTTTTCTTTGTAGAGTCTCTCTGGAACCAGAGATACAGACGCTCCGGTGTCCAGCTGTATTTTTACCGGTTTTCCCGCTAACTCCATGTTGAGATAGATTCCATCTTTTTGTTGTTGAGCTGTGTACACTGTGGACAGTTCCAATACTGTTTCAGTAGTACCTTCCTCTTCTTGTGCTGCGTCTGACACTTTGTGCGCTCTTGCTGTGCGTTTTGAGGCTTTACACACTTTCTGTAAATGTCCAACCTTTCCACAATTGTGGCACTTTACATTTTGGAATCGACATTCACTGTGCTGATGATTATCTCCCCCACATCTGTAGCAACTTGGCTTAGACCTTTGAGATGTGGGCTGCTTTGTTCTTGTGTAACCTTGAGGACGGGACTGAGAAAAGTGTGACTTTTGTGAGCCTTTTTCACCACGTGCATCACTGACCTTGTGAACACCTTTCTGACGTTCTGCATATCCCGATAGCTCAATAGTATCCCTGTGGGCAAGCTCGAGTCCAAGTGCGATATCACAGGCTTGCCGAAAGGTCAGGTCCTTCTCTGACAGAAGCCTTCTGTGATATGCTTCACCTGTGAGACCACATACAAACTTGTCTCGAAGAGCATCATCAAGAAATTGTGCAAACTCACATGTACTTGCCAGCCTTTTCAAAGCAAGGATGTAGTCAGCCACGGTTTCCCCTTGACTCTGGTGACGTTGGTAAAATCTGAAACGTTCTGCAATGAGAATTGGCTTAGGCTTGAAATGCCTTGAAAGAGTTTCAGTCAGTTCTGCATAGTTCAACTCCACTGCTTTTATTGGTTCAATGAGACCTTTCAGCAATCCATACTCAGTTGGACCCAAAACACTGAGAAATACGTCTGCTTTCTTTTCATCCTTGATTTCATTTGCAGCCAGCCAACGCTCAAAACGCTCCAAATAGGAATCAAAATCCTCTTTTGTAGCCTCAAACTCTGGTACTCGACCAATAGTTGCCATTTTCACAGTTAATTGTTCAGTTTCCTTATTCCTTGTATTCCTTAATTTTCATCTAATTCTTCACTTCAGAAGTTTCTGCAATTTCTTCGTTCACTGCACTCATTTGTAATAATGTACACACCGTGTTACGTTCCTTCTTCCTTTTTTTTTTCTTCTTGACAATATTTCTCCACTGAGATCGCCAAATTTCAATGGGTTCAATGACAGTTTTTTTTTAATTTAACCACCAGAGGGCAGTGTCGCTATTCTGGACTCCAATAGTCTTGCTACTTGGCAGCTCCTGAACACTGTACCTGCTAGCAGTGCTTAGCCTTTTTTTTACTGGCGAAAGAAAATTAAAAAATAACTGACGAATTACATAATTATTTTGAGTTTCATTACTCACGCAACATTCTTCCCTTCAAGCAATGTCCGTTAAAGAAGTTTAATCACCTCGTCGCCACTGTAATATTTGTGTTGTGGAGAAATGACCAGACAGGAGACGGGAGTACAGTTAGTTTTCGTTTAGTCAAAACCTCTCGTGCTCTACAGTTCCCGGGCACACTAGTGCGCATGTGCATTTCCTATTAGGTGTAGTAACGTAACACTGTCGTAATACATCACTGCTTAGTAACAGCATAGTAACTAATATAAACAGATGTAGATCCCAGATACTACAGTCCCGAACATATGCAAGTTTCAGATTGACAGGGGGTGGGGTTAAGAACACGAGATGTGCACAGCCGTGGTGGATTTAGATACAGAGTTAAGTGACAAAAGCATTTTACACAACCAGAGTAACAGGATTGTACATACCTATCATTTAAAGTAATGCTAATACTAATCCCCCGCCCTCAGCCTTTCATCCTTTGTTTGTACATTTCCACTTTTCTCAAGTTTAGATAAACGTGCATGAAGCAATGTGTGCACTGCAGACGCTAGCTAGCTAGTTTGTGGCTCCAGAGGCATCTAGACAGGCTCTTCAGGGCCGTCAGTAGTTGTCAAGTCTTAAACCCCGCCCATTTCTACAATTTCTCTTCTTAAAATTTGACTTTAAACCTAACCTTAACCACACTGCTAACAGTATGCCTGACCTTGAAAGGTTCACATTTAGTAAACTAGCTATGCTTTTGAGGCTTGTGTTGCAGATCTGCATAAAATATGGAGTCTGTGGTTGTGGGTCTGTTGCGTTTAATCTATTGTGTTTTTATGCTAGGCCTCCTTCATACATTTTATGCTAGTCACACCTGCATACAAAACTGTATGCACAGGATGCTGATTTCAACAGTCAGTGTCTCAAGCATTGTACCATGAGTCTCTGACTGCTGAAATCCCCATGACCTGTCCTTTTTATCACAATCATTGCAAGGTCAAAAATCACTCCAATATTTTATTTAAAAACTTGCCTATTTGTGAGCAGGTTATTACCTTGTATAAGGAAGATGATTTGGCTCTAGACAACCTACACATACTGATCAACACCAACAAAGCTGTATACTTGACCTTGTTATATCATATGTTCTTCAACTCAATCAACATTAGCATGAATTGCCTCCTGCATCACATCCTGAATTATTTAAGCAAACAATGTTTGTTACTTGTTGTTGTTGTTGTTGTTGACAAGCAAACCCTCTTTCGCACACGTACACACACGTATACATGTTGATTCATTCAGCTACTCCTTCACTCCCCATTTTCTGTCCCCGTTCGCTGCTTTAGATGTAGGGTTGCGGGAGGCAGGCGTAACCAAACAAACACAGTCGCTCTCCCTCTACATAAACCCCATAACCCTCCTCACATCTGTGTTTCAGCTCTTTGTGCTGCACTGAGAACACTGATTCCTTATTCCTTCCACTCTGAATACAGGGATCCTCTCCTCTCACAACCCAGGATCCTAGGATTGATACTACAGCAGATCTTTAAAGATGACACCCACACCAACTGTAACTCTCAACACCGGGGCCAGCATGCCTATCGTAGGCTTGGGGACATGGAGGGTAAGATAAAGCGAAATTGTGTTTCTTCTAGTCATCTTGCATGGATGGCGTTGATCATTGTTGAACTGAACTCATGGAATCAACAATAGGCAGTTAACTGTTTCTTTCCTTTGGCAGCTACCGGTATGTTTATGTTCAAATAAATGACAGTCTTCTCATTTGCCATATATCCTGAGAGTTTTAATGAACTATGATGATGACCAAGATGAAGCATCTTATTTTTGCACCAATGTTTTACTGTCACACTTGGAATTGCGGTTTAGCCTATACTTGAATTTACCAACATAGGTAACTAAATTATGGCCTAACTCTGTGATATTAATGATGAGGATTATATTATACAGTGTAATCATACATCTATCATGATGAGTATTTCTACAGTATTCTGTAACCTTTCTGACAGAGGCTTAAATCAAGTGTGAGGTAACCACAATAGAACACAATATATAGCCCTAATCTGTAATTCCTCAATCCCTGTGCAGGCAGATGCGGGCAAGGTAGCAGAGGCAGTGAAAGCGGCCATCTCTGCAGGCTACAGACACATAGACGGAGCCTACTATTACCAGAATGAGGATGAGGTCGGGGATGGCATTCACACCATGATTGGCCAGGGGGTGGTGAAGAGAGAGGAGCTTTTCGTCGTCAGTAAGGTGAGGACGATTATCGACTTGGTCACTGTGTCAAAAAGTGGAAAACGTGTCAAGAATCATTAGTCATGTTTGTAGATTTGGTCATATGATTTCCCACTAGACGCCAGGCAGACAAAGAGCTCCATACGGGCTGAAGGCATGTCATGTACATGCTCTCTGTATAGTCACCAATGTCATGCTAGTACTATCATTTGTTCTGGGTGCACTCTCACTCAACTGCCACACGTCACCATGACACTTCAATTTGTCCATAGGATAATATTGGCATTTAAATTGTATTTCAACATGCACTGCAGCAGTCTAATATAACTGTTTCTCCCAAATAGCTGTGGTGTACTCTCCATCAGAAGTCTATGGTGAAGGGAGCCTGTCAGAAGACTCTGAGTGACCTCAGACTGGACTACCTGGACCTCTACCTAATACACTCCCCGATGTGCTTTCAGGTACTGTGTGTGTCTGTGTCAATAAAATGACTCTATCAGCTTTAAAACTGTCCCTGGTTAAGAGCGAGAAGACCATTGTCCCTGTGACTGATCTGTTTGTCAATGCAGCCTGGAGAGAATCTATTTCCTTTTGGTGAAGACGGACAAGTAATCGCAGGTGACAGCAACTTCCTGGACACTTGGGAGGTAAGGAAAACAAAAATGGTATACTGTATTTCAAAACAAACATCCCCGACACCAGCGAACAAGATTATACCGTAAGATATTTGACCGTTTACCGAGCTAGATCTTGACCTATTGAATAGGCTATGGAGGAGCTGGTGGATGCTGGACTGGTCAAGGCTATCGGTGTCTCCAACTTTAACAAAGACCAGATTGAATCCATCCTGAACAAGCCAGGCCTCAAGTATAAACCTGCCAACATACAGGTACTGTAGTCTGTGGTGATCAAGACAGACAAAACCAGTCAATACAGTTTGTATCAAGGCATTATTGCCCCCCATCTCTGTATTCCCAACACCTCATCTTTGTATTTGTCCCTTCAGGTTGAATGCCACCCCTATCTGACTCAGGAGAAGCTGATCAACTACTGTCACTCTAAAGGCATCTCAGTGACAGCCTACAGCCCTCTGGGCTCCCCAGACAGACCATGGTGAGATAGATCACACTTTAAGATATTCCTGATGTGTATACAGTCACTTTGGATCAAATAGAAGGTTCAAGAATTAAATACACTCAACCTGTACACTGAAATGATTGAAAACATGCATTGTGTTTAATTGGTTATTGACAACGTTTCAATGAGTGCGTGCAGTGTCGGACCCTACTCTTTCCCTAGATTTTTTTTCAGGCCCCACCCACCACAAACAATGACGTGTGTTTGACTTCACGTCAACACAAAATAAATTACATTTTCAACAGGGCAAAACCTGGTGAGCCGTCCCTGCTTGAGGACCCAAAGATAAAGGCCATCGCTGTTAAGCACAATAAGACCACAGCACAGGTATGAGTGAAACAACACTTTCCCCTAATTCTGCCTTTAGTGACATACAAGATTTGATCCTGTATTTTATGCCTTATCCAGAAATATTGAATTACACCAACAATGAAAGAAATCGTCTGAGGATGGTGCTGGACCATCTGACAGAAAAAGAAAAGAGGACACTTTGATGAAAAGGTTCAAATCCAGGCATGTCACATGACTGCACCAAACACAGGGTCCTGGCTATAGGGAATACGAAGGGCAGAACAAACAGTATTCTCAACCATGCTTACTCCTGTGAAGTTCTGAATTTTCAACAAAAGTCCATTCAAGTTGAGGTTAATGTGGCTGATATACCACTCTTCAAAGAACCTTACAGTACAAGTATATATGGTGATAGGCTAATCATTGTTTATAAATCTATGTATGAAATGGGATATTGGTCTCTTGTGTAGCATTTACAGAAAACAGCTAGGGATTGTCAAGGTTTTGGCTGCTGTTTTCCCAAGACACGTAACGTAAGAATAACGTAAGAATCATTGTTTTGAAACCACGTCGTCGGGGTGTGGTGGTCCAACACTCACATGGTAACAGTTACATTATTTGGCTGGGTAAAAGGAGTCTTGGTCTAGGGCCAGTTAAGGGACCAATCCCTGTTCTTATCTCCACAGGTCCTTATCCGCTTTCAAATCCAGAGGAATGTGATTGTCATTCCCAAGTCGGCTACGCCCTCCCGGATCAAGGAAAATTTCCAGGTATTTTTTGACAATTACAATTGTGACTGGAATCGATTCAATAAAATATATATATTTTATACTTCAAATAAAATGTTTCACTTTATTGAACTTTGGCAGTGTATTTTCCATTCAAATATAACTGCCTAGATAGAGATGTGGAAACCACTAAGTTCTAAGGGCGTGCTTACACAGAATTCTGAAGAGGTTCTAGGTTCAAATCTCCTCTCTTGTCTGTTTCAATGTCAAATATACGAAGAGCGGTATTCTAAGTGTGGAAGAGCTGTTGGCTCTGGTAAGAATCTTACCTCTGATGTACAGAGTTGTAGGTTGGATCCCAGGCTCAGCTCCTGAATGTAGTTGCGTTCACTCTGGGATAGTTGGAAGGCTGTCAGAACTCATGGTGATAAATACCTGGTGTCCCCTCCTGGAAAAAGTGGGCCCTTAGTTTTAAATGAAGACGTGCCTATATTTAAACAAAGTTCACACTTTTTCCAGGAGTGGTTTAGCCCGTCCGCTTGTCACGCTCTTCCAGCCAATGCCAGTGCCCTCCGGGCATCAAATGTGTGGCAGCCACTCCCTGAAGTGGCCTTGGCTCACTGACCAGCAGAGTCCTCAGTAGCCAACCATGCTCAAGAGCCAGCACAAGAGTTCAAACGTACAACCTTGTGCTTTGGGGGGAAAGATCCTTACACCAGAGCCACAGACCCCTTCACACTTGTTACCCTTCTTTGTAGTGTACGAAACATTAGGAACACCTCCCTAATTGAGTTGCACCCCCCCTCAGAACAGCCTCAATTCGTCAGGGAATGGACTCTACAAGGTGTTCGAAAGTGTTCCACAGGTATGATGGCCCATGTTGACTCCAATGCTTCCCACAGTTGTGTCAAGTTGGCTGGATGCCTTTTGGGTGGTGGACCATTCTTGATACACACGGGAAACCGTTGAGCGTGAAAAACCCAGCAGTGTTGCAGTTCTTGATATACTCAAACCAGTGCGCCTGGCCCCTATTACCATACCCCGTTCAAAGGCACTTAAATATTGTCTTGCCCATTCACCCTTTGAATGGGCAAGACAAAGTGACATCAGGCGAGTAGTTTTGAACCTACATGCAAGGCAGGGATTTAACCTGGGAGCCACTGACACCTTCACCTTTTCTTTTTGTATATTTCACATTGAGAGTTGCACGCAAAAAGAGAAATTGTGGGATTTGAACCCACAACCTCTTGGTTTCAAGGCAGGGACGTAACCCCAGAGTCACTGTTTCCTTCACACTCCTAAATTGTTATTTTGTCGCCTTCAAACAGGTGTCCGATTTCAAGTTAAGTCCCGCAGACATGAAAGTCATCCTTGGTTTCAACAGGAACTGGAGAGGATTCGCTATGGAATGGTGAGTCCAGAGTTCCAGAGTGTCTAGATGCGGACTTCGACTCTTTCTCTTTCACCTGTTCTTCCCTGACGTACCCTCCTCCTCGCTGCAGGGGCAACAAGCACAAAGACTTCCCTCTGCATGCAGAGTACTGAAACCTCAGAGTGGAACTGGAGCTAAAGACAGAGAAAGGACACTGACCTGACACCCATTCCTAGTGCCCGTCTTCCTGTCTGTGAAAAACACTGGGGACATACAGCGAGAAGTCCAGTAGTTGTATATAGACTCAACCACTACTTTGACATTGTTCATGAGAGACAGGAAAGTTCAGGAGGCGAACAGAACGTCCACAGAAAATGTCAGTGTGATGTAACAAGTGGGAAATAGTGCCTATTTCCCACTTAGATGTCATGTATTTCTACATATTTGAAACAAGATTCTAATCCTGAAATATAAACTGCTATCTGACTACCTTGATCTATGAATATCATCTGCATATATAATAAGAACACAGTATTAAGTCAATGAGAAGTGCTTTCTCATCCTGTAAGGCAAGGAGTGTGAATGACTCATTCTAGGCCAAAGGACTAAGCATTTGAGTGAAAGAGTGTTCAACAACATATCTTCATGAACATAGCTTATCCTAATAGTACATTGACCTATGTTCATGAAGATATGTTGTTGAACACTCTTTGGCCATTTTTATCTCTGAAACAAAAATGAAACATCTCACAGTTGATATGTAATACTGTACATCACACACACACACACAATGTCCATGTACCACTGTGGCATTTCTGAAACGTACTTCCGTAAGACCAGGTATGACATACCCAGCTCCTATGGTTGAACTATGAATTCCTATGGTTAACATCAATTCTTTAAAGTCATACGATTATATATGGCCTGTAAAACAAACTCGGTCATGTGAGAAGCCACAAACACTGTATTGTGCGTTAGGAAATCTGGCACCTTGGATTTGCTACAGTATCAAACCAGAAACCAAAAGCTTTTTTATACTTCATTAATATCGATCCTATGTCAAATTATGTTTCCATGATTGTTGAAAAAATAATGACCATTGTGCATTAGGCTATGAAAGAAGGCAATAATATAGGTCAGAGTGTATATCTCATGAGAAATACAATAGTGCAACACACAGATACTAAAATCACAGTATGTATGGGTATTCGCTAGCACAAGAGGGTATTCGCAAGAAACTAGCTCAAGGGTGGCTATTTCTGCACATTGTCTTAACGGGAGAAATAAGAATGAATCTGAACGAGAACAGAGAGAGGGCAGACATCAGAGATGTAAATTTGTGAATCCACTGTTTCCTTAAAATTCAGCACTGAATGGGTAGTCCTTGTGCTTCATGCTCCTGGGTGACAAAGTAAAACAAAACACCATTCAGAGACAGTACAGTTTTTCACATGTTCAGAAATCAAATAAACATGAAGTATATTTGAATTCAAAGAAAAGTAACAGCATAATAAACATAGCTGTCATCATCACATTAAAATGATGATTCGACTGAAATTTGACTTCATAATACTTATTTAAACAGTTTGAGCCTCCGCAGAGAGAGTGTATACTATAAAATACAGTACATGGGTCAAAATAAACCACGTAGGGTCTCACCCTTTCATTGGGCAGACTCTCCAGTGCCTGCTAAAGCTCAGAATGGTCTTCATTTCCTCATCGCTCAACAGAAAGTCAAACACCTGCATGGTTCAAAAAGACAATTACCCCAAAGCCACACGTGTGAACTAAATCAGATGACACACCTCTTCAAATAATGGAGAATTTATGGGAGATAATACCTTGATATTCTCCTGGATACGTGTGGGGGTGATAGACTTGGGAATCACAATCGTGTTCCATTGGATATGGAAGTGGATCAGGACCTGAAGTGAGGATGACAGAGAGGAAAGTGGACATGTAAATGAGATCCCAGGTTAAAGAAAATATCAGTACGGTTCGGGTTGGCTCGATAGTGTGAAAAGGGTATTAGAGTACAGTACCTGGGCAGAGGTCTTCTTGTGCTTCTCAGCGATGGCCTTGATGTTGGGATCCTCCAGCAGCGAAAGGTCCCCTGGTTTGAACCTGTTATTAACACACAGTGTTACAATCTTTTCACAGGGACAACTGTAAATGGCTGTGTATGTTCAGAATTCATATACAAGGTGAATGTACACTGACTATACCAAACATTAGGAACACCTTCCTAATATCGAGTTGAAATATTGGATTTAACAAGTGACAAGGGATCATAGCTTTCACCTGGTCAGTCTGTGTCATGGAAAGGGCAGGTGTTCTTAATGTTTTGTATACTCAGTGCATATCTCTCAGGTATTATTAGTTGAAGTATATGCCCTCACCATGGTCTGTCTGGGGCAACCAGGGGGCTGTAGGCGGTCACAGAGATGCCTTTAGAGTGACAGTAGTTGATCAACTTCTCCTGGTTCAGATAGGGGTGACATTCAACCTGGCAGTAGAAATAATTAGTGAGGTTATTCACTTCACATACAGTTCTTATTACAACACATGGGATGTACTGTATTATAAGATAATTAGTGGTGGTATTTTATCCTGATAAAGATACAGAATTAAATGATATGGTGGATTACAAATAATTTTTTATTTTATTTTGAATTAAGACCCTTTGTGTATTACGGTCAAATAAGCCCCCAAAAAGTGTTGCTGTTTATTCAGGAAGCCTGGGAAGTTGTTCAGTATGGTGACAATAGAAAGCACAAGAGGGTCCGTCCACTCAAATAATCAGATTGATATGTACCCGTTAATCAGGATGTCTATTGGGATAGATGTGCCTGGAAAACCGCAGTAAGGTCACCAAAGCATTGCTGCCTTGCCTCAGGGAAAGAGGCTGACTATAAGGCACTAAACAGGCCTTTACCTGACCAAGCGGTCACTGTGAATAAGACAATGGGGCAGGGATATTGACAACGAGGCCTCTGCCATTTGAGGGAGGGTTTAAAACAAGCGTCGGGTGCTCAGTGTCCTGAAAAGTCTCATTTAGAAGAAGGTTGAGGGATACAAGATACAATTAACGTCACATAAGAATATAGGATCAGCATTGTGTGCTTCACAATGTATTGTGTTGATCCCAGGCTTGTGAGCTTTTTGAGTGACTATCGCCATCAGTAAACACTCCTTCAGTAATGAAGGAAAGTCAGTACCTGGTTGTTGGCAGGTTTATACTTGAGGCCTGGCTTGTTCAGGATGGATTCAATCTGGTCTTTGTTAAAGTTGGAGACACCGATAGCCTTGACCAGTCAAGCATCCACCAGCTCCTCCATAGCCTAGTATACAGCACAACAGGTCAATATGGCATCCCCAATATGTGATAAATAACAATAAACTCAGGGTTGTATTCATTAGGGCACACAACGGAAAACAAAAATGAGCATTTCTTATTGGACCAGGTAGTCACTGTTTCAGTCCGTTTGGTGTCTAATGAATATAACCCAGTTGAAGTGATGTTCAATTGAAGAGAACTGTACACTGTCCTATAGTGTCTTAGAGGACGCGTCCTCTCGCACTGACTCACCTCCCATGTCTCCAGGAACTTGGACCCATCGTCGATATTATTTCCATTGCTGTCCGTAGGGAAGAGGGCCTCTCCAGGCTGCGCAACAACGATAGCAATTAGAAAAGTCACAAGACACTCTTACAGCTCCATAAACCTGGGGAATTCAAATCTGGACCTTGAAGCCAGTTCTACTGCCGATTCTCATTCTTCCTCTCTTATCGGGGACTGATTTAGACCTGGGACATTATCAGGTAGAACAGAAAACAGCAGCACTCCATACCTCCAGGCGTGGATTTGCCATGAACCAATGGAGCCTACGTGAGCAAAAAAGCTACACGTGAGATAGTGTTAAAATGGTATTAGTCTCACCTGGAAGCCCATGGGCCAGTGTATCAGATAAAGATCCAGGTAGTCCAGTTTGAGATCACTGAGAGTCTTTTGACAGCCTTCTTTCACCATAGACTTCCCATGGAATGTGCACCACAGCTGAAAAGAGAACATGCTTGACTTGCGTAACTACCACCCAATTTCCTCAATTCAACCTAAACCACAGATTCACTAGCCAAGATTTGATCACTTCAATTATATAGCCTTGATAGCAAGTTCGTTATTTTAAATAGCATATTAAGGAGTGGTTCAACTTCTCACTGCAATGTCAGTGGTACAAACTTGAGACCAGAGATAACTGTACTGCAAGACAGTGACATTGCATCTCACCTTGCTGACCACGAACAGCTCCTCTCTCTTCACCACCCCCTCCTTGACCATGGCATGAATGCCCTCTCCCACCTCTGTCTCGTTCTGGTAGATGAAGGCCCCATCGATGTGCCTGTAGCCTGCAGCTATGGCCGCCCTCACCGCATCAGTTACTTTAGCTGGGTGGGAGTGGTACTGCGGAGGGAGCAGGAAACAGAATGATTATTTCTTTCAAATGATTCAACTACAACATTATCAAGGTCTTCAGCAGCCAATCGGCAGTTGAAGGCGTGCTTAGGACGCTAAAGGTGCGTTACGGATACGGCGGTGGGATGAAATCATCAGGGACAACAGCCCCTTCTGGGATGGGGGAGGTGTTCCCAGGAGGGATTTTGGAAAGATAACTGGAGATCTACATAGTAAGTTGCAGCTGCAGTGTGTTTAGCAGTGCATATAGTATGGTACAGCTACATGGATAGATGTCAGTCATTGATTCTGGTAGTATTAATAAGTATGGATAAATTCAGGGTGTCTAGCAGGTTGATCATCGTGGTACTTTTTGGTAGTAAGTATACAGGCATATATTATGGTGCATGGTGAAATAAGTATAGCTAGCTGTAATTGTAATGGCGTAGCAGATAAAGAAAAAAAGCATTATCGGTCTTTACCTGGCTAAAAGAGAAGGAATATTGTTTACAGGAAACTCATTCTACAACTACAGATGAGGTTGTGTGGAAAAGGGACTGGGAGGAAGAAATGTTTCTGTCACGGGCAAAGAAACTCAAAAGGGGGTGATGATATTAACTAACAATAATTTCGATCCGAATGTACACACTGTCCAAACAGATCTGCAAGGAAATGTGGATCCTTTTAAATATGCTATTGGGGCCTCCCGGGTGGCGCAGTGGTCTAGGGCACTGCATTGCGCTAGCCACTGCGGGCCGGGCGCAGTGCGCGCTAACCAAGGGGGCCAGGTTCACGGTGTTTCCTCCGACACATTGGTGCGGCTGGCTTCCGGGTTGGAGGCGCGCTGTGTTAAGAAGCAGTGCGGCTTGGTTGGGTTGTGCTTCGGAGGACGCATGGCTTTCGACCTTCGTCTCTCCCGAGCCCATACGGGAGTTGTAGCGATGAGACAAGATAGTAATTACTAGCGATTGGATACCACGAAAATTGGGGAGAAAAGGGGGTAAAATAAAAAATAAAAAAATTATATATATATATATATATATGCTATTGGACCATAAACAGATTTGTCTCATTAATCTTTATGGTCCAAATAACGATGATTCACGCTTCATAGAAACTATTTATAACAATCTATCGATCTCACAGTTAAGTACTTCAATGGACAGTAATGGAAATCACAAAAAAACGTTCACCCTCATGCACTTAAGGAGACCACGACAACCATGGACACATTAGAACTAGTGGATTTATGGAGGCTTAAAAACCATGACCTACTGAGATATACATGGAGGAGGCTTAAAATCAATCTAGTCGTCTACTTTCTTGTGTCCTCGCTTACACCAAAAGTTTAAAGAGTGTTGATGGGATTTAGAATTGGATCGCACTCTAGCAACTCCTTGAGGCGGGCCAAGCGCCTGCAAGCTGACTTGGTCGTCAGTTTAACAGTATTTCCTCCGACACATTGGTGCGGCTGGCTTCCGGGTTAAGCGGGCGGGTGTTAAGAAGTGTGGTTTTGTGGGTCATGTTTCGGAGGATGCATAGACTTGACCTTCGCCTCCTGAACTCGTTGGGGAGTTGCAGCAATGAGACATGATTGAAATTGGGAAGAAAAAGGGGAAAGTACAAAAATAACAAAAAATGTAAATAAAACACTACCATAGAAGCACAGAGTAAGTTAGAAGAAAAACAAAAAGAACTGCAGAAACTTACTCAAGAACGATCAAGTGTAATATAAACTGAGTATACTAAACATTATGAACACCTTCCTAATATTGAGTTGCATCTCAGAACAGCCTCAATTCGTCGGGGATGGACTCTATAATGTGTCGAAAGCGTTCCACAGGGATACTGGCCCATGTTGACTCGAATGTTTCCCACAGCTATGTCAAGTTGCCTGAATGTCCTTTGAATGGTGGACCATTCTTGATAGACACGGGAAACGGTTGAGCGTGAAAAACCTAGTAGCATTGCAGTTCTTGACACAAGCCGGGGTGCCTGGCACCTACTACCATACCCCATTCAAAAGGCACCGTGACAAAGGCACCTTCTGAATGGCAGACATACACAATCCATGTCTCAAGGCTTAAAAACCCTTTAACTTGTCTCTTCCCCTTCATCTGCACTGATTGAAGTGGATTTAACAAGTGACATCAATAAGGGATGATAGCTTTCACCTGGTCAGAGCTTTCACCTGGTCAGAGCAGGTGTTCTTAATGTTTTGAACACTCAGTGTATTACAAAAATAAAGAAAACTGGATGGAAAAACGCAGCAGATTATTTTAGAATTTTCAACGTAAAAAACATGAGCTGGTGCACACCCAGAAAAAAGTTGTTTGTGTGGAAGTGCTGACTAATGGCAAATAAACTATTAACTATCAAAATAAATAGAGTCGCAGACTCCATATATAAACTCCCAGTAATTTATTGTGTATTTACCAACGTTTCGGCATCACAGTGCCTTCTTCGGGGTAATGTCATGAATACTTGAACCAGGTTATGTAGACAAACAGTGCAATTAGTGCAACCAATGACAATAGTGATGGGTGTGTCATACTGTAAAAAAAAACAATAGTTTATGGGATATTAAATATATTAGGCTATTGTTATCATATAGAAACATAATTGAATATTGTACATAATATTTGCATCAACATACATTATTGTTTAATTCAATTTCATTTCATATTTGTTACATATAATCTTTTGTTTCAACCTTAATGCATAATAAGCATCATCAACAGGGGGAACATATTAGGTTTATGCTAATAAGCTGTAAAACAAATATATCAATATATAATACTTGTTCATAAAATAAATGATTGTTTATAAGAAATGCCTGAGATCAAAGTCAATATTCAGACCACTAGGGGTCAATGTTTTTAGATAGGATATCCAGTAAGCCTCCCTTTGTAGTAGTAGGATCTCGATGTTACCTCCTGGCTGACAAATCATAAGAGGGTGATTTACAGAGATACAGTAGGTGGAATGGGCTGAGAGCAGCTGAGGGGTGGGTTCAAAATACCATGATCTATAAATGTTGTGACTGAAAATACTATATACAGTGAATTCAGAAAGTATTCAGACCCCTTGACCTTTTCCACATTTTGTTACGTTACAGCCTTACTCTAAAATTGATTAAATAAAAACATATACACACAATACCCCATAATGACAAAGCTAAAACAGTTTTTTTTGACATTTTTGCAAATGTATAAAAAACTAAAACAGATACCTTATTTACATAAGTATTCAGACCATTTGCTATGAGACTCGAAATTGAGCTCAGGTGTATCCTGTTTCCATTGGGCATCCTTGAGATGTTTCTATAACTTGATTGGAGTCCACCTGTGGTAAATTCAATTGATTGGACATGATTTGGAAAGGCACACACCTGTCTATATAAGGTCGCACAGTTGACAGTGCATGTCAGAGCAAAAACCAAGCCATGAGGTTGAAGGAATGGTCTGTAGAGCTCCGAGACAGGATTGTGTCGAGGCACAGATCTGGGGGAAAGGTACCAAAACATTTCTGCAGCATTGAAGGTCCCTAAGAGCACAGCGGCCTTCATCATTCTTAAATGGAAGAAGTTTGCAACCACCAAGACTCTTCCTAGAGCTGGCTGCCCGGCCAAACTGAGCAATTGGGAGAGAAGGACCTTGGTCACGGAGGTGACCAAGAACCTGATGGTCACTCTGACGGAGCTCCTGAGTTCCTCTGTGGAGATAGGAGAACCTTCCAGAAGAACAACCATCTCTGCAGCACTCTACCAATCAGGCCTTTATGGTAGAGTGGCCAGATGGAAGCCACTCCTCAGTAAAAGGCTCATGACAGCCTGCTTGGAGTTTGCCAAAAGGCACCTAAAGGACTCAGACCACGAGAAACAAGATTCTCTGTTCTAATGAAAACAAGATTGATCTCTTTGGCCTGAATGCCAAGCGTGGTGGTGGCAGCATCATGCTGTGGGGATGTTTTTCAGTGGCAGGGATTGGGAGACTAGTCAGGATTGAGGGAAAGCTGAACAGAGCAAAGTACAGAGAGTTCCTTGATGAAAATCTTCTCCTGAACACTCAGGACCTCAGACTAAGGCAAAGGTTCACCTTCCAACAGGACAACAAACTGAAGCACACAGCCAAGACAACGCAGGAGTGGCTTCGGGACAAGTCTCTGAATATTCTTGAGGGGCCCAGCCAAAGCCCGGACTTGAACCCGATCAAACATCTCGGGAGAAAACTGAAAAGAGCTGTGCAGCGACGCTCCCCATCCAATCGGACAGAGCTTGAGAGGATCTGCAGAGAAGAGTCGGAGAAACTCCCCAAATACAGGTGTGCCAAGCTTATAGCGTCATACCCAAGAAGACTCAAGGCTGTAATTGCTGCCAAAGGTGGTTCAACGAAGTATTGAGTAAAGCGTCTGAATACTTATGTAAATGTGATATTTCATTTTTTAATATAAATTAGCAAAAATGTTTAAAAAAAACTGTTTTTGCTTTGTCATTATGGGGTATTGTGTGTAGATTGATAAGGATTTTTTTTTTTTTTTATTGAATTTTTTAAAATCAATTTTATAATAAGGCTGTAATGTAACAAAATGTGGAAAAAGCCAAGCGGTGGGTGGGTGGATGTGTGTATGTATGTGTATGTTAGAGGTCGACCGATTATGATTTTTCAATGCCGATACCGATACCGATTATTGGAGGACAAAAAAAGCCGATACCGATTAATTTAAATTATTATTATTATTTTTTTTAAATATATATATATCATACACACACACACACACATTTTTGTAATAATGAAAATTGCAACAATACTGAATGAACAATGAACACTTTTATTTTAACTTAATATAATACATAAATACACACACGCACACAGCTGTAGTGACAATGATACTGAAGAGTCTGCTTAGGAGACAAATACTCTCAACTGTTTGAATAAAAATAGAGTTTAAGTTACCTGTGATGAATGTTGAAAACGAAAACTTTAATTTCTATATGCAGGAAATCCTATTTTAATAATGGGCATGGTAAGAATTGACAACTAAAGTGCGAGTCATAATTCCCATGACACCTAGCAAAATCTGAAAAGCGTTTCCTTCATTTATTCCATAGGATATTTTTAGATTCACTTAAAATAAGGTCTGTGTTTCATGTAGGCTTACATCACCGTGCCAATTTTATAACTGTGTAGATATCCATAGGACAAGGTAACTCTGATCAATATTGGCTAAATATAAGCGAAGATAAAAAAAATTGTAGAGTGGATTAATGAAAATATGTTGACAAACATTACCTTATCGTAGTGAGATTTACACGGGTATCAAAACGTCGAGGCGGTTTAAGCCTGCACGAAACACAGACCTTATTTGAAGTAGATCAAGACATTCTCTATGGAAGACATGAACGGTAAAATAACGAAGGAACCCCTTTCAAATTCAGCCTCAAGTTATTACAGGAATTATAACGCGTCGACTATTTCTCTCTAAACCATATACCTTTGACTAATCCGGAAACTATCACCTCGAAAACAAAACGTTTATTCCGTTCCATATTTTATCTAACGGGTGGCATCCATGAGTCTAAATATTCCTGTTACATTGCACAACCTTCAATGTTGTCATAATTACGTAAAGTTCTGGCAAATTAGTTCGCAAAGAGCCAGGCGGCCCAAACTGTTGCATATACCCTGACTCTGCGTGCAATGAACGCATGAGAAATTACACAATTTCACCTGGTTAATATTGCCTGCTAACCTGGATTTCTTTTAGCTAAATATGCAGGTTTAAAAATATATACTTGTGTATTGATTTTAAGAAAGGCATTGATGTTTATGGTTAAGTACACATTGGAGCAATGACAGTCATTGATTGATTGTTTTTTATAAGATAAGTTTAATGCTAGCTAGCAACTTACCTTAGCTTACTGCATTCGCTAACAGGCATGCTCCCCGTGGAGTGCAATGAAATAAATCAATGCAAGATTGGATCCCCCGAGCTGACAAGGTTAAAAATCTGTCGTTCTGCCTCGTTTCCTAGGCCGTCATTGAAAATAAGAATGTGTTCTTAACTGACTTGCCTAGTTAAATAAAGATTTTTTTTTAATCGTCAAATCGGCGCCCAAAAATACCGATTTCCGATTGTTATGAAAACTTGAAATCGGCCCCGATTAAACGGCCATTCCGATTAATCGGTCGACCTCTAGTATGTATGTATGTATGTATGTATGTATGTATATATCTCTATCGGATGTGTTTAAGTACTATGTATCCAGATGTAATGTGTCAAATAGCAAAATATAGTTATGTAACTACTGTGTAAAAAAAAGTTCCATGTATGTAAATTGTACATGTAACAAAAAAAGAAAAAGCAGTAAAAACACAATAATGTTTGTCCTCCAAAGAGGGAATGGAGGATGGTCCAATAATAAATACAACATTATATATATATATATAAAATGCAGTAACCGGCAAATGTCCCTTGTGGATTCAAATGTATACAGACTTGATCACAAGATATTGCACAAAAGGGATTTGTGACTTTTATTGATACAGCTATGAGGAAATGGGTGCAGCCTTTCAACGACAAAATCACAGGACCAAGGCTAAGCAAATCTTTATTGTAACAGAAACTATGGGGTTTATTGCCTATTCCTAAAAAGAGTTCACATATCTTGACTAGCTAATATTTTGACAATACAGTAGGGCAGGCTATATAAAAATCTCAAATCGAACAAATCTCATTGCTCATTTTATGGAATTACAGCTGGCTCCTGGTTATGTTATTGTCGAGAGCGTGATAAGTAACGTAAACTCATGTAAACTCGTACATCGCCTTGGTCCGTACAATTTACCTTATTTTAGCGCCCCCAAAACGCAATACTTCCAGATCAACTGTAATTTCAATACCATTGTAAAGCACAATTTCTTCCCTTTCCAACATAATTCATGCCGAGACCTTCATGCCGCCCATTTCTGCATAATTCAAGAAGGCAATGAGCTCCTTCGGGTCTTTTTAAAAATGGCGGGTGGGGAAGTGAAACTAATGCGTTATAGTGAGAAAGACAGATGTCGTGTGGGAAAATTGCTTTTTTGATCTGTCCAACTTATCAACTTATCGCCTCTAAAATGTAAATAAAAAAACTATAAAGAGTTTATATAATGTGTCATTACATACCTATTTGAAGGTTTGTGTCGAATTTGAATCGGGTTTTTAGAGCGGTGCTAAATTGATCTTACAAGTAAACAGCGGCTTTGAGAATGATGATCGCATGCAATGATGACGAAGAAAATGACTAGGTATCCCCCCTTACCCCCGTCACTGTCCATTTCTTGTTTTTAAAGGATGAGGGAAGTGCTACACCTGGTGGAGAGAGATTGTAAAACCGAAATAGTTGCTTTATGCGTGCTGTACGTTACGACATGACACGTCAAGATGTAACGGAGGGTCAGTTTTTTCTACTTTTCTCCAATACTATAGAGCTATTACCATGTCGATCAACGCTTGAATAGAAACCTAGTTCACACCCCCGATTTTGAAGTCAACACAGTCCCATTAGTTTTCTTTGTAGCCTCGTTTGAATGTCGCGGTTACGCACATTTGTACGGAATGGGGTGAGTTTACGTTAGAGATAAGTAACATTACTTGAAAAGATATTATAATTGCATAACGGAAGAGAGAAAGCTACGTATTCATATGTCATAAATGCATAGCATTCTGTAATTTCCAAAGTTGCTCAAAGACCAAGAACTCAAAAAGTTGGACCTAGCTAGCTAGCTAGTAGTATAGCTAGCTTTCTTGGCAAAATACAAGTAAAGGGGATTACTTGCTAAATTTAGAACGAACCTTCCACGTCCCGAGACCGAGAATGGGCATGTCTGCACCGGTGTTCAATTTCACGGATGTTGCCATCTTCCTCTTTGTTGCAAAATATACCTTTAGATACTTTGTTGCATTTGCAGTGTGCTAGTCCCGAGTGTGCTAGTCCAACCTCAAGTGCAGTGCAAAGTTCAGACTACGAATGGTACAGCAGCCAGCACATATTGGTTATATATTACGTCTGGAATTCTATTTAGCAAAACATCTTGGACAACAGTGCCACCCTCTATCAATGATTTTACAATGGCAGAGATGAGTCGCTTCAGACTACTTTGACATAAACCTGCAGATGGATTTGAAATGTTTCCAGAATACGAATACGTTCTTTGTAAAACAGAACCAAAATAGTTTAACAGCATTTTCACAAATGGAATAATCATTGCCGCCCCCCCCCCCCCCCCCCCCACACCTTGAATTGCACATTTGCATCTTATCAATTTGTTTCTGAAACTTAATCAAAAACGTTTGCTTTACCTCTAGCATTATGTGTAACAAGCACTAGAGGGAGACATTACCACACCGTTCAGCTGGCAATCAAACGCTAAAAGGGGAAATTGCAAAAGTTACGAATTTTTTTACTTAAAAATGCATATACCCATTGATTCTTGAATAATATAACTTAAATGCCTCGTGAGCTTAGTTAAATTGTCTTACCGCATCAGAACCCAAAATATAAGCTTGTTTTTACTTTTGTTTGTAAACACTGTAATGCCTCAAACACTGGCAGTTGAAGCTGTCTTGGATGCAGTTTTTGCCATCTCCTCTAGGCTGCTTAGTACCCGCTCATACTGCCCTAGCACAGCTCTAATAGCAGTATTCCAGTATTCAGTGGGTAACAGAAAATATGGGGTTTATTGCCTATTCCTAAAAAGAGTTCACATATCTTGACTAGCTAATATTTTGACAATACAGTAGGGCAGGCTATATAAAAATCTCAAATCGAACAAATCTCATTGCTCATTTTATGGAATTACAGTTGGCTCCTGGTTATGTTATTGTCGAGAGCGTGATAAGTAATGTAAACTCACGTGAACTCGTACATCGCCTTGGTCCGTACAATTGACCTTATTTTAGCGCCCCCAAAACGTAATACTTCCAGATCAACTGTAATTTCAATACCATTGTAAAGCACAATTTCTCCGCTTTCCAACAGAATTCACGCCGAGACCTTCACGCTGCCCGTTTCTGCATAATTCAAGAAGGCAATGAGCTCCTTCGGGTCTTTTTAAAAATGGCGGGTGGGGAAGCGAAACTAATGCGTTATAGTGAGAAAGACAGATGTCGTGTGGGAAAATTGCTTTTTTGATCTGTCCAACTTATCAACTTATCGCCTCTAAAATGTAAATAAAAAAACTATAAAGAGTTTATATAATGTGTCATTACATACCTATTTGAAGGTTTGTGTCGAATTTGAATCGGGTTTTTAGGGCGGTGCTAAATTGATCTTACAAGTAAACAGCGGCTTTGAGAATGATGATCGCATGCCAAGATGACGAAAAAAATGACTAGGTATCCCCCCTTACCCCCGTCACTGTCCATTTCTTGTTTTTAAAGGATGAGAGAAGTGCTACACCTGGTGGAGAGAGATTGTAAGACAGAAATAGTTGCTTTATGCGTGCTGTACGTTACGACATGACACGTCAAGATGTAACGGAGGGTCAGTTTTTTCTACTTTTCTCCAATACTATAGAGCTATTACCATGTCGATCAACGCTTGAATAGAAACCTAGTTCACACCCCCGATTTTGAAGTCAACACAGTCCCATTAGTTTTCTTTGTAGCCTCGTTTGAATGTCACGGTTACGCACATTTGTACGGAACGGGGTGAGTTTATGTTAGAGATAAGTAACGTTACTTGAAAAGATATTATAATTGCATAACGGAAGAGAGAAAGCTAACGTATTCATATGTCATAAATGCATAGCATTCTGTAATTTCCAAAGTTGCTCAAAGACCAAGAACTCAAAAAGTTGGACCTAGCTAGCTAGCTAGTAGTATAGCTAGTTTTCTTGGCAAAATACAAGTAAAGGGGATTACTTGCTAAATTTAGAACGAACCTTCCACGTCCCGAGACCGAGAATGGGCATGTCTGCACCGGTGTTCAATTTCACGGATGTTGCCATCGTCCTCTTTGTTGCAAAATATACCTTTAGATACTTTGTTGCATTTGCCGAGTGTGCTAGTCCCGAGTGTACTAGTCCAACCTCAAGTGCAGTGCAAAGTTCAGACTACGAATGGTACAGCAGCCAGCACATATTGGTTATATATTACGTTTGGAATTCTATTTAGCTAAACATCCTTGACAACAGTGCCACCCTCTATCAATGATTTTACAATGGCACAGATGAGTCGCTTCAGACTACTTTGACATAAACCTGCAGATGGATTTGAAATGTTTCCAGAATACGAATACGTTCTTTGTAAAACAGAACCAAAATAGTTTATCAGCATTTTCACAAATGGAATAATCATTGCCGCCCCCCCCCCCCCCCCCCCCCCCCACACACCTTGAATTGCACATTTGCATCTTATCAATTTGTTTCTGAAACTTAATCAAAAACGTTTGCTTCACCTCAAGCATTATGTGTAACAAGCACTAGAGGGAGACATTACCACACCGTTCAGCTAGCAATCAAACGCTAAAAGGGGAAATTGCAAAAGTTACGCATTTTTTTACTTAAAAATGCATATACCCATTGATTCTTGAATAATATAACTTAAATGCCTCGTGAGCTTAGTTAAATTGTCTTACCGCATCAGAACCCAAAATATAAGCTTGTTTTTACTTTTGTTTGTAAACACTGTAATGCCTCAAACATGGTTAAAACTATCACTTAGATTTTATGGATGCTCAGTCCTTGCATCCATAGCTCTGTCTATGAATTTGAGAGTGGTAAAATTTCTCTAGCCCCAATCCCTAAGCTATTTACCAATTCAGGGGCTGTGGGACCGCTTTCTTATTGTTTGAACTGCAGATTGCACCTTTAACTGGCATATTATGGATACTACACCTCGGAATACTGCTCTCCAAGGAAAAATCGAAATTATGCATTTAGTGATACATGCATGAAGTCAAAAGGTTAAATTCTAATATGGTATTGATACTAAGATTTTTATATTTGTGTGAAATGTGAGGAAGAGATGTGGTCAAGAAAGAAAAAAACATTGCATTGCCATCAATAATCTTATTTTAAAAAATAAGAAAAAGCCTAAAGCATGTGATTAGGGGGTATAATATAGACTAGTCTTTAGTCCACTCAACACAAATATAAACGCAACATCTAAAGTGTTGGCCCCATGTTTCATGACCTGAAATAAAAGATCCTGAAAATGTTCCATATGCACAAAAATCTTATTTCTCTCAAATGTTGTGCACAAATTTCTTTTTGTCCTTTTGTCCTTGTTAATGAGAATTTCTCCTTTGCCAAGATATTCCATCCGTCTGACAGGTGTGGCATATCAAGAAGCTGATTAAACAGCATGGTCATTACACAGGTGCACCTTGTGCTGGGGACAATAAAATACAACTCTAAAACGTGCCGTTTTGTTACACAACACAATGCCACAGATGTCTCAAGTTTTGAGGGAGTGTGCAAGTGAAATGCTGACTGCAGAAATGCCCACCAGCGCTATTGCCAGAGAATTTAATGTTCAGCCGTCTCCAACGTAATTTTGGAGAATTTGGCAGTACATCCAACCGGCCTAATAACCACAGACCACGTGTAACCACGCCAGCCCAGGACCTCCACATCCGGCTTCTTCACCCGCAGGATCGTCTGAGACCAGCCACCCGGATAGCTGATGAAACTGAGTTTGCTTCACCGAAGAATTTCTGCACAAACTCTCAGAAACCGTTTCAGGGAAGCTCATCTGCGTGCTCGTCGTCCTCACCAGGGCCTTGACCTCTCTGCTGTTCGGCATCGTAACCGAATTCAGTGGGCAAATGCTCACCTTCGATGGCCACTGGCAAGCTGGAGAAGTGTGCTCTTCACAGATGAAAAGGCCCCAAAGCACGGAATGAAATTCTGAACATCACGACCAATACAGTCATTCGAGCCATTGCAGCTGAGATTAGGTCTCTTCCGATTGTACCAAATCTATTGTGTTATTTTCTACTACATTCCTTTCACATTTCCATAACCTTCAAAGTGTTTCCTTTAAAATGGTACCAAGAATATGCATATCCTTGCATCAGGGCCTGAGCTACAGGCAGTTAGATATGTCATTTTAGGCAAAAATTGAAAAAAGGGGGTAATCATTATTTTTCTAAAAATCTCTGTCTTGAAACATGTGCAATGTGAATGTGTGGAGCCTACTGTACGTATCGAATAGTTATTCCCCACCATGAAGAATAAGCCAAACCCCAAAAGGCAACCAAATGATGAAAAAACAACCCACCAATTTTGTCAAAGTCAGACAAAACCTCACAGACATTTAAATGAGCCGTTCAAAATTCTGAAAAGGACGTACTGAAAGAAAAAAGAAAAATAAGAAAAGAAACAAGAAACAGAAAAGTTATCAGAGCCACTGTCTGTGTACCTCACAATGGCTCTCGCTGAAGTTTGTGTCTCTTCTGATCTTCTCCCAGCTGGACTTCTGATTTCCACCCCGTCTCCTCTGATCTGCCTGCAGACATCCGACAGCCTTTTGCCAGCCTGTGAGCTGTCAAAGTACCCCTGGAATCAAACGCCCAGCCATCACATCTCCATGCTCTGGCATGATCAAAGAGGCACAGGTAAGCCAGACATGGAGCCACATACAATTGCCATCTAAAAAGGCAGAACATTTTCATTTTTTAACGTTTATCTTTTGTGTAACTTGACTAGGCTGAGATGACACAGCTCCTGGAGAACAGAGTCAATGCATCGATCAGAATCAAGGACAAGAGGTTGATCAGTTTTGAAGATAAGAGAGATTAGTTAATCTTGATCTGACTGTCTCTAGGAAACTTTTGGACAAAAAGTTCAACACTTGTAGTGAGTTGTCTGAACACTCTGAAGAATTTGAATTTAAGATGGAATTTTCATCACCTTCCATCTAAAGTTCATGTTTAAGTCATTCACTAAATACATATATATATATACTGTCACTGTCTCATCCATGTCAAGATACGCTTGATATGAAATACAATATACCTACTATTACCTATGTTAAAGTACAGGCAAGCATATATAGACAAAGAGAAATATGGACAGAGAACACACACACACACACACACACACACACACACACACACACACACACACACACACACACACACACACACACACACACAGGCTATTGACCATCACACATTATTGACCCAGGATTCCTTTCCGATGCCCCTAGTGATCTACTGATCTCCAAGTCTGGCCTCCCTGATGTGTATGGTTATAATGGGGTCTCTGTGGGCCGGTGGCCATGCTTCCCTTCTTCTCCCTGCTCCCTACCAGAGATCACACACTAAATCTTTGAGTCCTGACCTGTCCTGGAGAGATCAAACAGTATCTCTGTGATCGGCTCGCCGGGCCTCCTCTCTCTCTCTCCGACTCTGTCTGTCTGCCAGGGTGCACTGGGTCATCCCTGTCCACACAGAGGTAATACTGAGTGTCAGCTCCTGCTGAGTTCAACCACATACCATACATTCTGTCTACGGACTAAACACAGCATAGGAGATATTGTCATCAGGCTTTTATTAAAAATCTCTACTGGAATCAATGGAAAATGATTTTCATCAAAACAAAATCAAATCAAATCAAATCATCTACATGCTTTTAGTATAGATCTTCACTGGAAATACCAGGAATACTAGCAATCTCAACTGGGTTAATAGACAATGAACACTAACAAAGCAGTTATTATTGAATTGGGTCTGATCAATGTGAATCAAATTAAAGCAGTGGATTATCATCTTCTGAGAAAAGTTATTGCGGGAAAACACATAACAATGTAGAAACATAGAAACAGAAACATTGTAGAAAGTCAATGGTTCATGAAATACAAACGTGTCTCTTTCTTTAAGCGTTTGATGGAATTCTGGCTGGACAATCAGACCTTGATGATGATACTTGAGTTCTCAGAAAGAAGAGGAGAGAGGTCATATAAAGACATGCAACAAGTAGTCTGCACTATCCACCTCACCATCACACAGAAGAGCTCCTCTGTCCAGTGGGACGCCTGCTGCCCCTCTCAGAGCTGGGCGACCTTTCACCTCTGCTGGGCACTGAGGCAGACACGAGCCTCTGAGTGTCTGCTTCCATCGTCTGCCCACTCCCTCCCTGTGTGTTTGTAATGCGGTGTGTGTGCGTTCGGAGTGTGTGTGTTTGTGTACGGTCCGTGGATCATCCAAAGCCACGGGCCTCTCCTGGCCACTCCTGGCCCCTCAAACAAGGCAGAGGCTTCAGCTTGATTAACCACTTAGTTCATCCTCTCAGACAGAATACTGCAGGGAGAAAGCAGAGTAATGAAGTGCTTCTCTGACGCCTTGAATTTTTGGGGTTCAATATTGTTTGCTCCCTGTGAATAATCTGAAGATGTTTATTTTTCATCAAAACAAGTGACCCTCCATGTCCCTCTCTCGTCAGCCCTAACTGGTGTGAATAAACATAATCAATATAGTATATATTTTGAGAGGGAATTGGAGGCTTTTTCCCTCAAATCACTTCTGATGGGCTGTTCGTCTTTCTAATTATGTAGATTATACTGTGTGTGTCAGACATGGGCTCAACAGACGTGGAATAGAAGAGTGCTTTGCCTTTGTACCGGACGGAACAGAGTGTCAGAGTTCCACAAAGGTTGGCAATTACGTTCTCCTGTGTGCTTCTTTGTTCATGAGAAGAGGAACTGCACTCGACAGACAGACATGGATAGACTGTCTCAAGAATGATTGAGGGTTGAGGAGTCGAGACTTAGTTGAAAGTCAAGTAGCTGTGCAGAGCCTGCAGTCTAGCAGCAACACTGACGGCTAGACACATATACCAATCCTGGTTCAATTCCCACATCCACTTTTCTTACTGTTCTCCTACTTGTCTGTTTCCAACTGTCTAAATAAAGTGCAAAATGACAAAATAATATCAAGTAACTGCTGTCAGTAATTCTCTTTCATGATATCAAATTGTCTCTATAAATGAGTTTTAGTATGAATGTAGGTAATGTATCTGACTTTCAGGACTTCAAATAGCCCCGTTTACTGTAAACAATATTCTGTTCAAAATTTTCACAAACATCCCTCATTGAGGAAATAGATGACACATCAAAAACTGAAAAATTCACCTGGAACTCTTCCAAAAAATTCCACCACTTTCGATCAGCCCTCCAAACGGCTCAAACTCCTCTGTCCTAACAATGGAACCCTCTTCCATTGTTAGGAGTGAGTTATGTGACACACATTCAACAGTATACATAGCGTGATGACTTGTCAAAATCTGTGGGTGATTATTTCTGTCCAAGATATGCCCAACCAAGGATTTGACGTATCAACTTCCCTTTGCACTCCGCTCCAATAGACACAAAAGAGGAAACGGGGTTTGGTTAAATATCTAAGGCCCTTTCACTTGCCCATCCAGGGCTGATATCTAAATCTGAAGTTTCAGTACTAAATTATAAGACTCAATTGACTTCACCTCCAGACTTGCTACCCACTCCAAACACAGGTAGGCTATTCCATATAGGGCCAGGTTTCTTACTAATAACCAATAATCACAGATTTATCTAAACAGATATTTCTGATTTATAAATTGTAGCTAGCAAAGTTTTGTAGCAGTAGGCCTGTGTGATTTTCATTTGAATTGAATTTCATGATTTTGGATGATGATGGAATTCTGTACCTGCAGACTTGTCTGTGTTGCTTGAAGTAGGAGGTACATCAAACCACAGATCTAGGATGCTACCCTTGAGCATAAGGGGGGATGGAGTATCTGATCCTAGACGAGTGGTTGGATACAAATTCTACCTACTCTGGTCCTATCCATCCCTAACTTCTCCTCGAACCACATCCTGCTTAACAGGAAGTATCTTATTCAGGATGGATTGCTCTTTACAAACATAGGAAACATTTAAACGGTTGACACTTGTTGGGTATTTTTAAGTGATGGTTCTGATTGGCTATGCGATGTTGGGGAACTAAAATAACCCTATATGCTTTCTTTATTTAACCAGTTAAGAACAAATTCTTATTTAAAATGGCAGCCTACTGGGGAACAGTTCAGGGGTAAACGACAGATTCTTATCTTGTCAGTTAGGGGATTCGATCCAACAACCTTTCAGGTACTGGCCCAATGCTCTAACCACTAGGCTACCTGCTGCCCCAATATAAGTTCCATTTCAAAAGGTTGTCTATATAATGCCCTCATTAAAATGTATGCAGTAATGCTGAGGTTTACTGCCATTTGATTTTCTCCAAACAAAGAAAAAAAATCCTTCTCGTTTTGTGATTGAGAAGTATCAGGAAAGGAAATACAAATGTGAAATACTGCATTGCTTTGGAAGTTCACTATTAATTCCTCCTTGCGTATTCATTGTAAACTCAGCAAAAAAAGAAACGTCCTCTCACTGTCAACTGTGTTTATTTTCAGCAAACTTAACATGTGTAAATATTTGTATGAACATAAGATTCAACAACTGAGACAGAAACTGAACAAGTTCCACAGACATGTGACTAACAGAAATGGAAAATGTGTCCCTGAGCAAAGGGGGGGTCAAAATCAAAAGTAACAGTCAGTATCTGGTGTGGCCACCAGCTGCATTAAGTACTGCAGTGCATCTCCTCCTCATGGACTGCACCAGATTTGCCAGTTCTTGCTGTGAGATATTACCCCACTCTTCCAGCAAGTCAAGTTCCCGGACATTTCTGGGGGGAATGGCCCTAGCCCTCACCCGCCGATCCAACAGGTCCCAGATGTGCTCAATGGGATTGAGATCCGGGCTCTTCGCTTGCCATGGCAAAACACTGACATTCCTGTCTTGCAGGAAATCACGCACAGAACGAGCAGTATGGCTGGTGGCATTGTCATGCTGGAGGGTCATGTCAGGATGAGCCTGCAGGAAGGGTACCACATGAGGGAGGAGGATGTCTTCCCTGTAACGCACAGCGTTGAGATTGTCTGCAATGACAACAAGCTCAGTCCGATGATACTGTGACACCGCCCCAGACCATGACGGACCCTCCACCTCCAAATCGATCCCGCTCCAGAGTACAGGCTTCGGTGTAACACTCATTCCTTCGATGATAAACGCAAATCCAACCATCACCCCTGGTGAGACAAAACCGCGACTCGTCAGTGAAGAGCACTTTTTGCCAATCCTGTCTGGTCCAGCGATGGTGGGTTTGTGCCCATAGGCGACGTTGTTGCCGGTGATGTCTGGTGAGGACCTGCCTTACAACAGGCCTACAAGCCCTCAGTCCAGCCTCTCTCAGCCTATTGCGGACAGTCTGAGCACTGATGGAGGGATTGTGCGTTCCTGGTGTAACTCAGGCAGTTGTTAATGCCATCCTGTACCTGTCCCGCAGGTGTGATGTTCGGATGTACCGATCCTGTGCAGGTGTTGTTACACGTGGTCTGCCACTGCGAGGACGATCAGCTGTCTGTCCTGTCTCCCTGTAGCGCTGTCTTAGGCGTCTCACAGTCAGTATGGACATTGTAATTTATTGCCCTGGCCACATTTGCAGTCCTCATGCCTCCTTGAAGCATGCCTAAGGCATGTTCACGCAGATAAGCAGGGACCCTTGTATCTTTTGGTGTTTTTCAGAGTCAGTAGAAATGCCTCTTTAGTGTCCTAAGTTTTCATAACTGTGACCTTAATTGCCTACCGTCTGTAAGCTGTTAGTGTCTTAACGACCGTTCCATAGGTGCATGTTCATGAATTGTTTATGGTTCATTGAACAAGCATGGGAAACAGTGTTTAAACCCTTTACAAATGAAGATCTGTGAAGTTATTTGGATTTTTACGAATTGTCTTTGAAAGACGGGGTCCTGAAAAAGGGACGTTTCTTTTTTTTACTGAGTTTAGATAGTTGTGTTGCTACAGCCTTGCAGTTGTTTGTGTTTGTTCTTCTGCCCCGAGAACAGCATGTCTCATGTGCTGTGATTGTTTTTTTGTTTCAGTCAACTTCTACAATGTACACAATGACATTGCAAGAAAAGCCTTCCACACCCCCCTCTTTTGGGGATTTCCTCTTTTGTTTGGTCACCAGATATTATTCTCAATATGTTTAGAAAAATCTCTTGGACTTCTGTATTTTGTCACGATCATCATGGGACATTTGATTTTATCATGTTATATGGGCATCCTGTTTAGACGGGATATGTATTGGTTTGCACCCAATAGTTTGCACCACACACTGGTGAGGGGGGGGGGGCGAGGCGAGGGACACAGTGTTAATATTTAAAGGGGCACGTGAGTCATTACGGAATGTGTCACTATGACTTAGCATACTGTGCATTATGGGTGGTGTGTCCACTATGTGAAAAGTGTTGGTGTGTTGTCAGTGTGTTGTAATTTGTGTGGGAGTAGGCTACTGGATGAGTCAAAGTTCATTCATGATTCATGTTATACCTAGGCTATAATAGGATTTAATATAATTTAACCCAGCTGGACTTAAACATATAATAGTACTTTTTGTTACTGGGTGTGGAGATTCAACAATGCATTCCTGTAAGATGGCAAGAGAGGGGAACCACTAGGAGCGTAGGAAATAGTGTATACATTGCCCTCTTGTGGATCATAGGGGAAAGACAACTTGAGCATGAAGACAAGTTGAGCATCTTGGACCACTACCATCTTAGTGTTCAGTACTTCAGATATAATACAGTTCAGATATTATACTAATGTTAATGATAGTGGACTAAACAACATTGCCTCATTAAGAAAAGGATGACTTTGGTTTGAGATGACACTACTCTTCTATCAAGTGCTATGTCTGGTGACGGGAGAGCCCTTCAGACACTCACTTTACTATAGAGGGGAAAAGAGTAGACACTTCACTGTTCCACAGAGACTAACCTAAAATGCTGACAGAAGGCTTGAAGCGAGAGATAGGGGATGGAGATAGACAGGAGGGAGAGAGACAGACAGAAATGCAGACAGAGAGAGAGCGAGATACAGAGACCAAGATGTAGAGAGAGAGAGAGAAATAGATCAAATAATGTACACATTGTCTCATTGTACGGTCTAACAGTTCACTTCCAAGTGGAGACCATGCTAACCTTACTCCAGTGGGGGGGGTCTCATTGAGTTCAGTGAAAGTATATGTTGCCGCCCAGACCTGACCAACCAGAGATGACATAGAGGATGGAGACGAGGAATCTATCTCCCCCCTCTGAGACCACTCCACTGTCTCTTATGCTGGAGTGCTTTTGTCTTTGAAGTAATGAAAGTGATCAGATTGACTTGTGAGGCTGACAGTCAGACAGATACAAGTGCATTTTCTCTCTCATGGGTAGGGTAATGCTGTAATCGCTAGGCAGACATGTCTGTCTGATAACTGAACACAGGTGGCACAAATTTGTGACGAGATGTTCCTGCCAGTAATGTACTTAACGGTGTCAAGTTCAATCAACACGTGTGATATCTTGACGAAGGACACGAGCTGTCTGCTACCTCAAAACAAATAGCCTATGTGTCAACATGCCTTTCTCAAACAACAAGCCCAAAGAATGATCAGATTGTCAGGTAGCGTCTTGGAACACAAAACGGACCGGTAGGCCTCATCTACCCAGCAGTTGAAAGAACAAGTGATGACAAGGAGTAATTTCATAACGATGACCAATAATCTGAGTTCATTTGCACACGTAACACACATGGTGATTGTAGAGTAGCAGAGTGCTTACTGTTGGGCTGTACAGAACAGAATAGCAGGGCTGTGCCGTGAATAAGGCCTGCATCTCTCCAGTGTCCGTAGCCTCATCATTATCCCAGCTCAGTGAATCACATCCTAAGGAGAGAAAGCAGTCTCTCATGGCTGCCTTGTTCACAGCTCCACGGGAGGTGTTGAGGGACAATGATGGAGAATTAGCGGTGAAAAGAGCAAATAAATAGGTGCTTGCTACTTGAAAGCTCAGCCACAAAGCCCCAGCAGCCCACTGAAGACAAGAGAGGGAAGAGAGAAGAAACATGTTTTTTTTTCACTTCATGTCTTGCCTGATGAAAATAAAGGGTTGAGGCTCAAAGGAAGACCGAGTCAGTGGGGGATAGGAGGTGACGCGAGAGCAGAGAGCCTCACAGAGCGGTGGTGTCTATGGGAAGGGTTTTAATGAGGTGGAGGGTGGAAGAGTGGGTGAAAGGGGGTATTAGGGAGAAGGGGGGGTTTGCTCGTCAGACTGTGACACAGACACTCAGAACATAACATCCTCCTGAGGAAACGATGCACTGACTTCCTCTCTCTGGGGCTGAGAAGGACGTGTGTGTGTGTGTGTGTGTGTGTGTGTGTGTGTGTGTGTGTGTGTGTGTGTGTGTGTGTGTGTGTGTGTGTGTGTGTGTACTATCCTTGTGGGGAGCAGAAGTCCTCACAAGGATAGTAAAACAAGGAAAAAGGCTATTTTAGGCTTAGGGGTTAGGTTTAGGGTTACAATTAGTGTTAGGGGTTCGGTTTAGAGTTGGAGTTAAGGTTAGGTTTAGAGTTAGAGTTAGAGTTATGTTTAGGGTTTTGGGGTTAAGGTTATGTTAAGGGTTATGTTTAGGGTTAGGGAAAAATCGGATTTTGAATGGGAATCAATTGTTTGGTCAACCACAAGGATAGTCAAACAAACACTTGTGTGTGTGTGAGTTGGGCAGAGGAGGGGCAGAGGGACAATGACGACAGCTGTCTGTTTTAAAAGGAGCGAGACACAATAACATTTGCATGTTGCCCTCAAAAAAAGAAAGACCCCGACTTTTTTCTGGAGGCCCGTTGAATCAGGAAGATGTAACTGGGATTGACCCATTGATGGAGAATTAAGTGATCATACCATGCGGTGAAAAAATAAGTTGCAAGAGAGAACACAATACAAGGGGATTTAAAGCTTTTAAGCTTCCTAACATGTCATGTTTTGTCACCTTGTGACGCAATCATTTCCAAACGTGATTTTACGGCAGACTGTGAAAATCATTTCCTGAATCTATTCTATATGGAATATGCATGTAGTATGAGGTCCATCTCATTGAAATATACTAAACAAAAATATAAAACGCAACATGCAACAATTTTAAAGATTTTACTGAGTTACAGTTCATATCAGGGAATCAGACAATTGAAATATATTCACTTGAAATAAATTCATTAGTCCCCTAATCTATGGATTTCACATGACTAGGCAGGGGCGATGGGTGGGCAAGGGAGGGCAAGGAGGGCATAGGCCCACCCACTTGGGCCCAGCCAATCAGAATGAGTTTTCCCCCACACAAGGGCTTTATTACAGATAGAAATACTCCTCAGTTTCATCAGCTGTCCGGTTGGCTGGTCTCAGACGATCCCACAGGTAAAGAAGCCAGATGTGGAGGTCCTGGGCTGGCGTGGTTACAAATTCTCTAACATGATGTTGGAGCCAGCTTATGGTAGACTCTCTGACAAACGCTCTGGTGAACATTCCTGCAGTCAGCATGCTAATTGAACGCTCCGTCAACATTTGAGACATCTGTGGCAGTGTATTGTGTGACAAAACTGCACATTTTAGAGTGGCCTTTTATGGTCCACAGCACAAGATACACCTGTATAATGATCATGCTGTTTAATCAGCTTCTTGATATGCCACACCTGTCAGGTGGATGGATTATCTTGGCAAAGGAGAAATACTCACTAACAGGGATGTAAACAAATCTGTGCACAACATTTGAGAGAAATAAGCTTTTTGTGTGTATGGAACATTTCTGGGATCTTTTATTTTACCTCGTGAAACATTGGACCAACACTGCATGTTGCTTTTATAGTTTTGTTCAGTATATATGCATATATAAATCATTTTAGTGGGCATATATAGTCACATCCTTATTTTTCAATTCAACACTATCCACCCCTAACATAGGTGTCAACTGTTTAGTAAATGATAGACAAAGACAGTCACTGCTAAATGACTTAGGGCCATTTGACCTCTAAATATGGCTAAGTAGTGTAATGGGTGTAACTGGCAACAAAAGCCTGGTTTATTGACATTACCTTGCCCACAAGTGCCCATTAGTATATTACCACTGGCAAAATGGACTCCTTGTCTGAGAGGGCAGAATGTCCTCTACCTAATAGAGGGACCTACACACAAACAATTGCTGACACAGACCCAAGTCAAGTGCAGACAAGGCCACTTGTTCAAAATGGGCAGGCTAAAACAGGCACCACCCGTGGAATGCAGATATGTGGACAACATATATTTTTCCCGTCACCCAACTTCATCCAACACATTTGTCCTTTGTCTGAGATAGAATGGGCAATTATCTAGCACCAGTGTTCTGCAATGCTGGCGACAGAAAAAAGAAGGGGCAATTACATACTGTTTGCGTTACGCACCGAGAGAGGGATAGGGAGAGAGAGTTGGGGAGAGAAAGAGAAGGGGAGAGAGGGAGAGAGAGGCAGCCAGAACCTTGCTAATTACCCCTCCATGTGAAGGGATGAAGAGGAGAAGGGCCATTGCTTAGGGCCGACACACTTCTCCTTCCCTTCCACCTCACTGCCACCTCTCCTTACCTCCCTATTAGAGGCCCCTTCCCTTCTAGTCTCTGCTCTGTTTATTTCTCAAAGCTGTCTCTGAGTGTGTGGGGCCGTCTCTCCACTGCCTGAGCTCTAACGGAGAACACATGGGGATGACACACAGGCATTCAGACAGGCATGGGCCAGGGCAGCCGATGCTGGCTAAGGGGTCCTCTTTTGTGCCACCGGTGATTCACACTGTAGGCAGAAGTTGCTCGACTCCATATCTGCACAAAACACAAGGAGGATGAAAAGTGTCAACTTGTATCAGTGGTTGCAGACAATTCTTTGATGCATGTGTAAAATAGACTACTGAGAAAGGCCCCAAATTGACTTATTGAGGTACAATCTCTCTGTGGGACTATATAACATAAAGTAAACCATGGCATTTAAATGTGTTCCACTGTTTAAGGACAGGCCACACTGTGCTGAAGCATAATTTGGATGGATTCACCCCAATATGTCACTTAGGTCATTTACATTGGTTTATTGGCAGACTTGTTTTCCCAATTCAATTGCCCAGCTTGATTTGGTTTATGTATCAACTGAATGCAGTATGCCGCGGTAATGTCAATGGTTTATCCAGAACATGATGCTCCCTATTACTACAGTGACAGTCATTATCTCCTACTAGAAGAGACAAGGACATTACCCAGCATACATGAACCCATTGGTCCCATGTGGGTATTTGGTGGGCAGGGGCTAGCCCACACAAAGCCCACACCAAGCCCACACCTGCCCAACACGGGCTAGCCTACCAGCCCAACACGGGGTAGCCCACACCAGCCCAATACGGGCTAGCCTACACCAACCCAACATACAGTAGGCCAGCCCACACCAAGCCCAGCTACTTTATAATGTAGAGGCGAGGGATAATCATAATATTTGGGGGCGTGGTTTACAAATACTCCAATTCAAGTTGTTAAGTAAAAAAATAACAAAAGATACTATTCAAATTAATGATGGTTTGGAAAATTAAAGACAATTATCTCGGAATCATCTTTTTTCAGATAGGACCGCAGCTCTAAGTTCACAAGTTATTTTTGTGTAACCATTACTGAGAATGACGTTCCAGTGGAAGTTTTCTGTTGTGCAATGTCAATGTTGTACAATGCCAATGATGAAGTCTGTGAAAAGACTTCGGTAAGTGCATGTGACAAAAATTTATCTGGTTTAAATGTATGTTTCAGGACCCTGTCTTTCAAAGATAATCCAAATAACTTTACAGATCTTCATAGTAAAGGGTTTAAACACTGTTTCCCATGATTGTTCAATGAACCATAAACAATTAATGAACATGCACCTGTGGAACTGTCGTTAAGACACCAACAGCTTAGGCAATTAAGGTCACAGTTATGAAAACATAGGACACTAAAGAAGCCTTTCTACTGACTCTGAAAAACACCAAAAGAAAGATGCCCAGGGTCCCTACTCATCTGCGTGAATGTGCCTTAGGCACATTATTCCATTTCTGTTAGTCACATGTCTGTGGAACTTGTTCAGTTTATGTCTCAGTTGTTGAATCTTGTTATGTTCATATAAATATTTACACATGTTAAGTTTGCTGAAAATAAACGCAGTTGACAGTGAGAGAACGTTTCTTTTTTTGCTGAGTTTATATATATATATATATATATATATATATATATATATATATATATATATATATATATATATGATAGTAACAACTTTATTGTTCTGATACAATGTAAAGGGCAGCCGATCCAAAAGGGTGGGCTTTATTTCAAGCTGCTCTTGGGCCAATGAGCAAAGGTGGATCGGCCTAATGTGGGTAGCCTTTGTGAGGACAATATTTTAGTCCCGCATTGCACCCACATCATGCCAATGTTTGCTGGGTACTTTTTTTTATAACCCTTATTTTACCAGGTAAGGTGACAGAACACATTTACAGCCACAACCTGGGGAACAGTTACAGGAATGAGCCATTTGGAAGCTGGGGATGATTTGGTGGCCATATTGGGTTATTGAGCCAGGAAACTGGGGTTAACACCCCTACTCTTACAATAAGTGCCATGGAACACCACTTCCAGCAGCATCTGGTCTCCCATCCAGGGATGGACCAGGACCAACCCTGCTTAGCTTCAGAGACATACATGTTCAGCCAGCAGCATACCAACCTGCATCCCTCTGCTGGCTTGCCTCTGGAAGCTAAGCAGGGTTGGTCCTGGTCAGTCCCTGGATGGGATAACAGATGCTGCTTGAAGTGGTGCTGGCAGGCCAGTAGGAGGCATTCATATATATGAAACACATATATAGGAAATGCCTGTTCTAATCAGGTAAGGGCCAATTCCAATAATAAACTGTTCAACAGGCTGCTGTCATCTGACAAAAGGTTTCAGAGGGAGTTGCTTTGGAAAATCTTTTAATAGGAATCTCATGTGGTTAGAATTAGTGGGCACCTACAGTATAGTAGTATGTTTTATGAAGGGTTATTGTGGGGAGTCGTAACATTACTGTCTATGACAGCCATCTTAACGATCAGTCAGTCAGACAATAGATTGTTAGCTCAACGAGCCAAACATTACAGAGTGGCTTAATGACTGTATAGGCCCTCGTCTGTCCTGTTTCTCTTTGACCCAGACAAGGCCATCCGTGGAGAGGAGAGCCATGTTCGATTCCCAGACTGACCTGCCTGTGGTGCAGCTGGTGAGGGGTCAACTAAGGGGACAGCCTGAGGAGGTGAAGCAGGAATACTTGGGCCTACCAGGACCACATCCCCACCCCCATACCTGGCCCCAGCAGCACCGGCCCTACCCCTACCCCTACCCTCCTCACCCTGCCTGTCCAACCCGGCCTGCCCGCCCTCCATACCCATACCCATACCCGGGGGCCGACTACACAGAGCAGCAGCCTCCAGCCTGGTATCAACCACACAACACATGGAAGGTATGGACAACCTTCTTGTTTCATTTCTCACATGGGAGATAAACAACTCTTTCCTTATGTGCAGCCTATGTGATTGAGAGACAAATCTACTGTACATTGTAAAGCAGTGGTCGCCAACCTATTTCTGAGTCAAGATCGCTTTCTGAGTCAAAATGCATGCCGGGATCTACCGTTCAGATTTTTAAAAAACATGACTTTAAAAAACGTAAGCCTATGCAACATTAACCAATTAAAAACAGTACTGTAGCAATGAGGTTTGTGCAGTAGGCTATAGGCCCACGACATTATCACTGTTGCATTGTTGTTCGGGACATTTTTTACAATCCTATTTCAAAATTTAAGGTAGGCTATATGATCACACCGGTAATAGATTGATCAGTTGTTGTATTACTTCTGAGGCACAGCTGACTGAGCATACATTTAAAGAATTCGCTTTACATTTGTATTTTACTGGGCTGACGGTGCCTGCATCTGATGGTCAGTCTCAGCGGAGGGAGAGAGCAGCAGACTGACATGCTGACCACACAGCTCGAATTGCTAAATAAATGTACACGCACATGTTATTCAATCATTGCACCCACACTGCTCGCGGGCGTCTGCGTAGCCAGGCACTGAAATAGAACTTGGTTCAAATGTTTTTTAATTCAACCTTTTTTTAACTAGGCAAGTCAGTTAAGAACAAAATCTTATTTACCATGACTGCCTACACCAGTCAAACCCGGACAACTGTGCCCTGCCTTATGGGATTCCCAATCACAGCCTGTTGTGATACAGCCTGGATTTGAACCAGGGTGTCTGTGGTGACACCTCCAGCACTGAGATGCAGTGCCTTAGACCGCTGCGCCTCTCGGGAGCCTACTTGTGACCCCAATTGGGAATCCTATTTGTGACACTAGACGCGCTGCAAGTCCCTCCTTTCCCATCTCCTCATTGGTTTTTAGGTGTATATAACCACGTGGTATCTCCTCATTGGTTTTTAGGAGCATATACCCATGTGGGTGATTGAAAGATTAACTGAGTTCCACACTCCAGTTCAGTTGGTGGTGGTAATGCACCTTAAAGTTGGTTGCCAACAGCCATATAAAGTCCAAAGAAGAAGAAGCCTGAAGGAGAAGAGATTATTAGAAACTTACACAGTTTACCCTTTTATCTGTGAATTAGTTGTCAGAGTAGAGGACCTTGTGCATTTCAGGTAAAATAACAACCCAATGTTTATATTGGGTATATATATATATCTAGC
This sequence comes from Salvelinus namaycush, assembly GCF_016432855.1. Lineage (NCBI taxonomy): Eukaryota > Metazoa > Chordata > Actinopteri > Salmoniformes > Salmonidae > Salvelinus > Salvelinus namaycush. The sequence goes on along the minus strand of NC_052344.1, from coordinate 4,930,754 downwards.
TTGCTGTTGCTAAATGAGTTAGCAACAGCAAGCTAGCTAGCTAAATTGCCATAAATGCTTTTCAACCTGTCCCCAAATTAATATTTTCTTGGTTCAGAGTTCATTTTGATATTTCAAGCTGCGTGTACAGATCAAGTCTGGTGTAGGTGGACAATATCAACATGCGCGCGAGCGGTCTGGTCAGCATGTGATGGTCCATCTCTCAACGTTCCTCCACTCTCTCTTTCTTTCGTTGACACTGACCAAAAAGGGACACCAATTCTTCGCTATCAAACAATAGCCAAGCCGCTAATAATAACAACGCAAGTCTACCGATACACTTTCCTACTCATTCATTACAGTGCTTGTTGTGGCATGTAAAAGTGTTGAAAAAAAAGTGTTGACAGTGCTGAGCAAGAACTTAAACATGAACTCACTCATAAAAACAGCAGCTCTTTGCTGTATTCGTTGACAGTCTCTCTCTAGTCATGGTTTTAAACGTTTAGAAATCTCACAGTATCAACTTTGCTGTAGCTTTTATTTATGCCTGCTATGTTGCTGCCAACATGGTACCTTCTGACACATGAAATGCTTCAAAATGGGAACACTTCTCCTACCCGACGCGCAGGGCAGCTGAATCGAGTGCACCTACCGCCAACAGCAAAACAAATTCAAAATCAAAAAAGTAAATTTTTCGCTGTTTTTCCCCCCAGAATGTTTGGTGATCGTATAGGAATGCCTTGGAGATCGACCAGTTACGATCTGTTGTAAAGTATGGCTGTGGTGTTTTTAATTTGTAATTTTATTTAACCCTTATTTAACTGTATCAACGAAGGCACGCCAATTCATAAATCAACAAGGTGAATGATGCTCATTGTTGATGATCCTGTCACATTCTGGAGCTCATATGGCTGGCAATTGAGGTGAGGCACCTATCTCTGTTCCTGGCCCGGTGGTGTTACTGTCCCTGGCCCGGTGGTGGTGGTGGAATCTGTCTTTTGATTAGATTAGACACACCATATCAAACAAACCTTTGAGAGAAAAGCAATGGATGAGTGTGTTGTGTGAGGCTTGGCTGAGTGTGTGTGTGTGTCTCTCTATGCGTTTTGGCTGTCTCTGCTCTGCCATTGATAGTTAATCTCATGAAGTGATTAAAAACGAATGCCGATGTCCGCACATTTGAGCCAGGAACCACCCAAAAAGGCTCTTTGTGTTTCAAGGGTCATTTCTCTGGAATTCTGTCCCACAGGATTTGGCCGGTATTGTCCCTGAGAATAAGTCCTCCTCACAAAGTGCTGATGGACCACTGAGCCAAGACATGGAATTACACTGGAATTATAGCTTCCAGGGTTAACGTGTGTGTGTGTGCTTGTCTGTGTTTATTTTGGTTGTGCTAACGCTATGGCGTAAATCCAGTTTCTTTAGAGTATTTTCCCCCCTCTCTCTCTCCTCCCTTGGCTTCTAGCTATGCAACTGAGAGTTTATATTTCCCAGTTTGGGGATGTTGGGGCTATTGTCTATGCAGTACAATAACTCCCAGCTCACCCAAAGCAAGAAATGAATCAGACTTGCAGCCGGTGTTGGGGAGAAGTCAGGGAAACTTCAAAGCAGCAATTCTGTTTTCTCTGGTCTGCAGGAGGCCTTTCATGTGTTAAAGTGTGTCTGGTTCAGGGGAGCTAGGGCCTCACCTGTGTCCCGGTGTGTGCCATTGAGTGTGTGTGTGTGTGAGAGAGAACGAGAGAGAGAGCGATAAAGAGTGTGTGTTTATACACCTGTGTATTCATTTGTGTTTGTACTCACACATGTGTTTGCCTGTGTGTGTGTAAGAGATAGCAAGAGGGCCTATCCTCTCAGAAGCAGGGTATCCCCTAAGGTTGCCGGGGGCATGATGGATGGATGGATAAGAATCCAGAGTGTGTATGTACAAGCAGCCCCTGCTTTGAGCCTGATGTTGACTGTCTCAGGGCAGGTGGAGGGGTTGGTGGGGGGCCCAAAGCTGACAGCCCTATGGACCCCACTGAGGGGCTGGGTGTAGGAAAGGGGGGAGATGTAGTTAGGAGGGATAGCTAGGGATTCAGGCAGTGATTGGGCCAGACCACCCATCTGGGCTGGCACAGTGCCTGGGGGATGTCGTGTTGTGGCCCACTAGGCCTGCAGTCAGTCAGTATGAGGGACTCTATCTATGTATCTACACACTCCAGTCCAGACACCATTTCTGCTGGGATGAATCGAGAGACAGAGCCAGAGGTAGGGTATTAAAGCCACACAACCAGTGTGCTCCCGAGTGGCGCAGCGGTCTAAGGCACTGCATTTCAGTGCTTGAGGTGTCACTACAGACACCCTGGTTTGAATCCAGGCTGTGTCACAACTGGCCGTGATTGGGAGTCCCATAGGACGGCGCACAATTTGTCCAGGTTTGGCCGGTGTAGGCCATCATTGTAAATAAGAATCTGTTCTTAACTGACTTGCCTAGTTAAATAAAACCAGGGCCTCTGTGGTTCAACAGAAAGGCTTTTATAGTGTAGGCCTACACACACTCTGAGCCTGCCTAGGAGACCCGAGGGCCAGTTGAAATTACTATACAGTACTGTAGCGTCTTTGAACTATACCTAGGCTACTCAGCTTTTTTAGGTTTCTTGTCTCTGGCCAGAATACAGCGTCAGGGAAACAGTTCATCTACCATATGGAGAAACACTGTCGAGCAGATGTGGCCTCCCCTGGCGCACACGATTCTAATCCAATCCCTCGAAGTGGATAAAGGGAAAACTAAAATATATGTAATGTACTTTGTTGTATGTGGCTCGATACGAACAACACCCGTGCCAATATATCCTCCAAACACCGGCTTCTCTGGCATGATCACTTAACTGTACATCTAATTGAATATTTTAGCTCTTTGCCCCGTGCGGGTTAACCCCCATTGAATGTGCATCTATGTGTATTTACCATGACAAGACTATAAGATTGGTTAGTTTAGTGGTTTAATAGTGTAATTACAGTATCTCATTCACCCTGCTCGAGACAGCCCTGGGATAGTACATTTATCACTAACTACATTTAGCCAGATAAAGATGGCCTCAGTTGAACTGTGTCTAATGGCTAGCTACTGTGTTCTTCTTGCTGTGTATCAGAGACAGAAACAAATATGAAAATGAATAGATGTAATATCGCGGGGAGGAAATAAGGTATTAACACCAGCGAGGATGCCAAACAGACTGTATTGAAGAGACTAAATAAGGCCCTTGTCAGTTAATGACCTCGCAAATCATCACGGTCATGATAGGTCAATACGTACAGTACCAGTCAAACGTTTGGGCACACCTACCCATTCAAGGGTTTTTCTTTATTTTTACTATTTTCTACATTGTAGAATAATAGTGAAGACATCAAAACTATGAAATAACACATATGGAGTCATGTAGTAACCAAAACAGTGTTAAACAAATCAAAATATATTTTCTATTGACTGGTACTGTATATCTCATACTGTACTTTCCTCCCCGATGGTTAAAAGAAGGAAATACACTTTTTTTAAAAACTCATTTAAAACATTAAAGTAATGATCTTGTTTGACGTTTGGCAATTTTTCTGATGTGATTCGTAAAAGCATTTAAATGGTGTGTTTTACGACATGGGGGAAATAGAGTCACCTTCCGACTGAAGAGTGTGTCTGTTTTTTATGATTGTGTTTTGCTTTTTGTGTGTTGTTGTGTATAATAACATGTGTTGGAATGTGTTTATTGTATTTTGATGTGTATTGTGGTGCTATACAGGGCCCACCTGGAAAAGAGACCTTGGTCTCAGCGTTGACGCCCTGTCAAAATAAATGTTAATATTAATAATACGACGTCATTCCGGGACAGTCCCGTATGTCAGACCATTTCCAGGTGACCCACCTTTTCTTTATAAATAAAATGTCCTTTCCATATATCAAATGGATGCACACACACACACACACACACACACACACACACACACACACACACACACACACACACACACACACACACACACACACACACACACACACACGAACACACACACACACACACACACACACACACACACACACACGAACACACACACACACACACACACACACACACACACACACACACACACACACACACACACACACACACACACATACATATACAGAATCCCAGTCCTGAGGCATTCTTGGCAGCCTCACAGGCCTAGGCTGGGGCTTGGGATAGGACAGGGACGGCCTTCTGTGTGTGTGCCAACTCTCAGATCCCTGCCCCATCATCCACATACACACAGGGCCTACTGCACACTGGAACACTGGCCTCACTGGCCCCCATTAAACAAGCAGCCCCCACATACTAGACGTTATGAGATGAATGCAGTGCATGTAGCAGGTGTCTGCCAAAATTCCATTCCTATTTAAACCTCCCGGCCCATACCAGCGGTTAATCCTATTACGGCTAATTGAGTGAAGTCGTCAGTCTTTTTCCGTTAAACCAAGTTCAGCCTCTAATAGGATTCAAAAGAAAAGCTACAATGGTACAATGCATGAAATAAAATAAGCAACCAGTAAGTCCAGTGGTGTGTGGCTGGAGCAGTGAGCGGTGAGCGGTGAGCCCAGACAGGTTACGAGGAGGCCCGAGGAGATCTGCCCCCCCCCCCCCCCCCTGCTGATTTGGGATCTGTTTTATAATGAGAGAGGGGTGAGGCCGGGGTCTCTGGAGGCTAGAGGTGCTGAGAGGGGGATCAGGACTCAGTGGTGGGAGGGTGTGGAGGTGGGTTTAGGTGGTTATGGTACTAGTGAGGGGTTTGAGGTGGGGGATGTTTGTGGACGGTGACGTTCCTGTCTGATTATTGGATTGATCCTTATCCCACTGTGCTCATCAAAGGGACAACACAAGGGATACATGCTCTATTGTTTGTGTCATGTTCATGGACAATATGAACCTGGAGTCCATTTCATGCTGATCATATTTTAGAGAAATAGGAATTGCTTCAGCAAAGCCCGTAACATTTCATAATTTCCCTACGTTCTAAACGGCAAAGCAGACAAATTGTTCCTAATCGTTCGCGATCTCGATTTGTTAACACCACCAGGTCAAATGCATCAGTGGCCTCATGAAAGACCCTAGTGTGATCTTATCTTGTCCTTTCTAGTCACCTATGACCTGCTCCTATCTAAAGAGGATGAGATGCGAGAGAAGAAGCAACTCCTTCAGACAGACCCACTGTGCCTTGTCCTAATTTGATGTAACTTAGCCCCCTCATCCCTTCATCCCCATGTCCCTTCTCCGGCAACCAAGTTAGGCCAAACTGGGACACCTATTACCAGTGGCGTCAGGAACGAACCTTTGGAGAGGGGAAAGGGACCAGTCTGAGACCAGTCTTAGCCAGGGGTGCTGGGCTGCATGTACTCCCTTTGAAGAGCACAACCATGGAGACCAGGCTAGCAGTGACTCCCTTTGAAGAGGACAGCCATGGAGACCAGGCTAGCAGTGACTCCCTTTGAAGAGCACAACCATGGAGACCAGGCTAGCAGTGACTCCCTTTGAAGAGCACAACCATGGAGACCAGTCTAGCAGTGACTCCCTTTGAAGAGGACAGCCATGGAGACCAGGCTAGCAGTGACTCCCTTTGAAGAGGACAGCCATGGAGACCAGGCTAGCAGTGACTCCCTTTGAAGAGGACAGCCACGGAGACCAGGCTAGCAGTGATTCCCTTTGAAGAGCACAACCACGGAGACCGGGCTAGCAGTGACTACCTTTGAAGAGGACAGCCATGGAGACCAGGCTAGCAGTGATTCCCTTTGAAGAGGACAGCCATGGAGACCAGGCTAGCAGTGACTCCCTTTGAAGAGGACAGCCATGGAGACCAGGCTAGCAGTGACTCCCTTTGAAGAGGACAGCCATGGAGACCAGGCTAGAAGTGACTCCCTTTAAAGAGCACAGCCATGGAGACCGGGCTAGCAGTGACTCCCTTTGAAGAGGACAGCCATGGAGACCAGGCTAGCAGTGACTCCCTTTAAAGAGCACAGCCATGGAGACCGGGCTAGCAGTGATACACAGTCACATTAACTAGACCACTATGAACACAGTAGGGGTGAGACTAGAGACACCTATTAGTCTCCCTAGGCAGACAGGCTGTTGCCAGGGTGGCAGGTAGCCTGGCAGTTAAGAACGTTGGGCCAGTACGTTGAGCAAGGCAGTTAACCCCCACAATAACTGCTCCCTGGGCGCCGATGATGTGAATTAAGGCAGCCCCGCGCACCTCTCTGATTCAGAGGGTTTGGGTTAAATATGGAAGACACATTTTGGTTGAATGCATTCAGTTGTGCAACTGACTAGGTGTCCCCTTTCCCTAGATCTGGGATTTCCATCACTAGACAACTAAGGGAGCATTTAGAGGACTAGCTGGCATAAAAAGACTACAGCCACACGTCGAAAATAAATACAAATTTTAATTTGGTTTCGGAGATGCAATAAACTGAAATAAAAACCTAAAATACAATTAATGATAAGATATGCAGTATGAGATATGCAATATCTTATACATGCATATTTAAATTGTACGCAACTAAATTCCATTTTAAAATCCCTCAATAACTGGGCTCCCGAGTGGCGCAGTGGTCTAAGGCACTGCATCTCAGTGCAAGGGGTGTCACTATAGTCCCTGGTTTGAATCCAGGCTGTATCACATCTGCCTGTGATTGGGCGTCCCATAGGGCGGTGCACAATTTGGTCCAGCGTCGCCTGGGTTTGGCTGGGGTATGCTGTCATTGTAAATAAGAATTTGTTCTTAACTGACTTGCCTTGTTAAATAAAGGTATATAAAAAAGGCTGGTTTAACAACATCCTGAAATAATATAATAGGTTAAAAAGAATGTGAACTTTCACTAAGCATGGAAGACTGGCCCAATATAGAGCTGTAAAACTCTCATTTTCTACAGTCTACTTAGAACAATCCCTTAAGTCCCCTAAGTGTTTAAAGAGCTTACAGGCAAAACACAACAGCAATTACTGAGCTAATTCAAATCCTCACACTAATTCCATTGGTGGGTGCTGTACTGTAGAGTATCTTGCTGTCCTGTATATTTTATACGTATAAATAAAAGTACATTATCTATCTATAGAATCGTCCATGAACACTTTACTTTCCTCACCCATCATCTCCAGACAAGGACATGACATCTCCGTATTCATCATTTCAGATGGAGGGAGAGATAAAGTGACCCAACAGACACTAAGTTGCCGTCTTTTCCTCACATTGACACGGGTTGCTTAACAGATGACGGCCCGCTCTCCTCCGCCATGGCCTTCACCGCTAGGATAATATGTCCTTTGTTTCTTGTATTTACATGGAATCCTCTGTGATGTTGAGGGTGTATGACTTGCCCTGCAGTAGTAAAAGGGGAGTCCATATCATTGGATCCAAACATGATCGGTTACAGTACAATGCCGAAGCAGTGCTTCTGTTGGAGGTGGTCTCTCTAGCAAAAGAGACGTTATCTCAATGAGACTATCCTGTATAAATAAGGGTTTAATTCAATTAAAATGAAAGGGAGCAAGAAGAATGTCTCTCAGTGTTTGCAGTCCACTGGGTATAGGCCTATTCCATTCTAGCTTGGTTCCAGTCTGATTTATATCTGGCAACAGAGGAGTTTGAGGAGTTGGCTAACATACAGATCTGAGACAAGGCTAGTTCCATTCTTTATTGGGCCACATACTTCTGAAATGCACAACCCATGTATTGTGGGGTTTAGTGTCTTACTTGGTAGGATAGATAGACAGAAAGACAGACAACAATGTGATTGACTATACTTTATCTATACTATCTATCTATACCGTAAATCAAGTGTGGCCTTTCCAACAGGCCGTTAAACTGGCTCAAGCTGTGACAGAGCTCAGGGCGGTTAACCCTTCATTCAGCTGTTGGGAATTAAATGGAAAGAGCAAGCAAAGTCCACTGTGGAGGGACAAAGAGAGCCGTGTAGTTTTAGCTGGGTTTGACTTGTGGGAATCAAGGTTAGGGACAGAGAGTGTCTTCAATGGCTGGTTCAAGCATGAGTTGTGGGTTTGAATATGTTACATAACAAGCTAAGTCACTTTGGATAAGATTCTTGAAATACTAAAATTGTCATGAATGATTACACAGAGAGTTTATCCCTCCTGTCAAAGATATGTTAGTTGTGCCACTAGAGATTCTGGGTTCAAGTCCAGGCTCTGTCGCAGCCGGCCGCGACCAGGAGACCCATGGGGCGGTGCACAATTGGCCCAGCGTCGTTAGGGGAGGGTTTGACCGGCAGTGATGTCCTTGTCCCATCGTGCACTAGCGACTCCTGTGGCGGGCCGGGCGCAGTGCATGCTGACATGGTTGCCAGGTGCACGGTGTTTCCTCCGACACATTGGTGCGGCTGGCTTCTGGGTTAAGTGGGCATTGTGTCAAGAAGCAGTGCGGCTTGGTTGGGTTGTGTTTCGGAGTACGTACGGCTCTCAACCTTCGCCTCTCCTGAGTCCGTACGGGAGTTGCAGCGATGAGACAAGACTGTAACTACCAATTGGATACCGTGAAAAAGGGGTAACATATTTTTTTTTAAATGATGATGGACCTATATATTGCCCTTTTTCTGTCCTACAAATTGATTTGGACAAAAATAAAAATCAGGCTAAAAGGTTTGCCCACCACTGGTCTAAATGGTAAATTCCCCCGTTAGCATCACCAACCCCAACAACCCCCAAATAAGTGAGGGGGGAGAGGGGTGTTGGTGTTGTGGAACGTACGAACCATAAAGATTAAGAAAGAGAACCCAAAAGAAACAAAGGGGGGCCATGAGAAAAAGTAATAGATAAAAAAATTCAAGAATTGGATTAATTGGCATAATGCAAGGTGGCTAGGCACAGCGAGGGAGAGTGTCAGTGTTACTAGGCAGAATCCCCACCATCCTCAAAGTAAGACAGTCTGCACAATTAGCCGTGCGACCCTTGACCCCGGTCAGAATAATTAATGAATAACAGAGGGGATAAAGACAAAAGACGTGGAGCGGTTTGGTTGAGGAGCACGGGCGGCGTAATACATCAAAGCGGGCCGGTAATTGGCCCGGTGGCTTTCATTCTTTGCCCTATTTCTTTCAATTCATTGACTCAAAATAATGGGTTCAGGTTCATTATCAACAGGTCGTAAGCTCTGGGAGTGCAAAACTTTCAACAGTGTAGTGGTTAGGCTGTGCTGAGCTGGGCTGTGCTATGTTGATGGGTGAGTGCTAAGCTAGCTAGTCCCCCGAGACCTGACGACATTATTAGCCAACAACGTCCAGGGAAAAGTAAAGAGTTGGACAGATACAGAACCGAAAAGTCATCATATTTTAAGAACAGTTTAAACCGGAACACACACTGCTACGATCAAGCGCTAGCCATTATGCTGGAATATAATTGGTATGGACAGGTAAGTCAAACGGAAATGCTGTTTATAGTTGTGTATTGTTTTTGTCACTAATTTCAAAGTAAGATTAGAAATAATGTAGAATAAATAACAATAATTATCAAATGGTACAAATATAATAATATAATATGGCATCACTCTGAGAATTATGAGCATTTTACCAATTCACAAATAACATTTTCAATAGAGTACACGAATGGACCATGTGCATGCAAAGTTGTAACAATTGAATTCACTTTTAGATAATGCAACAAGGCCAGGAAAAGGATCACCAAAGTTTCATGAACTCTGATGACAAGATAGATATTCCTTTGTCAAGGCCCAACCACTTGGTCTACAGATAATCATTTCTGGCATGCTCTTATCATGACCACTCATCTTCTCCAGCAGTGTAGTTATCCTGTAGGGTGAGACGGGTAGTTGAATTAGGATAACAGGCTACGATATTAACAGCATGTGCACAGGAAAGTCTGGTGACGTCAGCAATGTTATGGCTACATGATTACTGTAATATTATTATTACACTAATAGTCTAATGACCATGTAATACGCACATGGTCATAGAACAAGTAGAAGGGGAAGAGAGTTGTAGCATTTTGAAACTGTGGTTTTTTTGAAAGGTGAAAGCTATAGTTAAGGCTGCAACCTGAGTATTGAACAGGTTTTCTGAGCTTTCTCCCTTACACTGAGGTCCAAAGACAATCTTTGGAGACATGCCATGCAAAGAGAATCATAGATAGGGGCGGCAGATAGCCACGTTTTAAGAGCGTTGGGCCAGTAACCGAAAGGTCGCTGGTTCAAAACCCCGAACAGACTAGGTGAAAAATCTGTCGATGTGTCCTTGAGCAAGGCACTTAACCCGAATTGCTCTGGATAAGAGTGTCTGCTAAAATTTAACAATTTGAAATAGGCCTGTTATCAATTCAAACTGAGGACAACATCTTGAGACTGATACTCTGTGTTGCCTGATCACAGACAGAGCTGTGTCCTTTGAGCATTCCATGTCAAAGGACACAATTCAGAAGGAACTGAAACATCAGACTACGTGTAATTAGCCCAACTCACGCTACACACCATGGCGGAGAGAAGAGTGTAGGAGAGTTTAACTCAATTGCCTTAACCCGTGTTTTCAAGCGGAAGACACGTGACTGTTGTAAAAAAAAAAAAAATACCTCAGCACTTGTTATGGTTCCAATCTAACCTATTACAACTCACTCTTCTTTCTTTTATTTTAAATTGTGCTTTAATTGCTGTTAAAAGGTTTCCATAGTACCATTACCTGGGTGTGCCATGTCAAGCAATTAATATCCTAATAAGTCTAAAGTCAGTCTTTTGGTCTGGAGCGCACCCCGCTGTGATGAAAAGACTGGTGTCGTGTCACATTAGCCTCAGACAGGTGCTCACTCCCTTTCTCTCCCTTTCTCTCGCTCTCTTTCCATCTCTCTCCGCTGCGCATCAGATCATAGTGATGCTGAGCCTGAAAAAAAGAGGAGAGAGATGGACGGAGAGAGGTGGGGGGGGGGGGGGGATTGGGAGAGGTGAGAGGAAAGGGGGGGGAGAGGTAGAGAGAAACATCTCAGGAATGTTCTCTGCTCTGGTAGTGCTAGAGTTAACACTGGGATTATTAGCCCTCTCTGGCTACATTAAAAAGACCAGGCTGAAACATCTGTTGGACCTCTTTAAGGATCGCTATGTTACACCTTTAAAGGGTTTAGAGGCCTGCTGCTGAGCTGACCCACTCTGACATCACACGTAACACCGTTTGAACTGTCATGGCAGTTAGTACTCAGGGTTCAGTGGGTTTGAGTGAAGTCCAAAAAATCTAAGCTGTTATCCTTTTCTGAGATTAAGATTAAAGAGAACCCCCTGATAATTGATTGTTTTTGCAGGTTGGAATCCCTGTGATCGTTCTTGTTATCGACCAATAGCTATAGCATTGATCAGGGATGGGCAACATTGATGGGGGTGGGGGCTACCCAAAAAAATCAGAACTCTGCATAACCCCATCCATACCCACACATGCAGTAAGTGCCAGCCCTGCCATTTGGGTGCCTCTAACCAAAACATTTGAGGGACCCCCCTCCCCCCTTACGATCAAAACATTTTAGTGGACCCCTCTTGACCATGGAGAAAAGGTTTTAGAGTTAAATTCCTGCAATTCTACACATTTGGCCATGGGGCAGAGAGAAGATTTTGCAGTTTTAGAGCAATTGGGTGGAGAGAAATGTTTGGTAATTCAACCATAATTGGACCAAATTTAGATAGTTGGATGGTAGACTATTTACCAATCTAAAAAAAATTTGCTGACATGGGCTAATCGAGTGACTGTCTGTGACACAGAAAAACTGCGGACGCACAAACCACATTTTGAAATTGCATCTTGTGTATTCTCCTATTCTAACTCTCAACCCTAAATTGAGACCCCCGACAGTTTTTAAATGTGTTTTTTGGGGGGAAATTGACCCACGGGAAACCAGTTGCCCATCCCTGGTATAGATTGTGCTAGTCTACACCTGCTACTATATGCATGCAACTCAGAGTAGATCAGCTGGTCATCAGAGGGTTTTAGAAGCGAGGAGAACTTAGAAGGAGGAGAGGCTTCTCCTCCACACGCAGACAGGCTAAGAGTACAGCTGATTCGTACATTTCCTCCGTGACTGTCTTGGCGCTCGATCCTGGCCCAGGTCCTAAAGAGACAGGACTGGGACGGGGGACTGGGACAGAGACCCCTGGACAAGGGGAGACAAGGCCCCTCTTTGACAGGCCGGCCAAGGGAGGCTGGCACAGTGGTGTACTTTGTACTCCCCGCTCTGGGGGCCTCGTCTTCTTCAATATCAAATTAAACTCAGGCTGAGCTGATTAATCAATTAAGAAATGAGGGGGGGTCCATTGATCCAATTTAAAGCAGACTGGCCTGGACAATTAATGTATTAATCTATAAAGAAATGATTGAATATTAAAATCTATTTGATTAAGTTAAAACAGTATCGTTATGAACTCTATATTAGAGTACTTTGGAGATAGTTCATGGTTCATTGCATCCCTTTGTCTGTTGCCAGTGGAAAAAATACATTTGCTTTGCTGGCAAGCCGAATTGTAAGTATATTTATAGAACTTTAGTAGATAGTAAAGTAAAATTAAAGCCAGTTAAACAAACAGAATACAGTGCCTTCAGAAAGTATTCATACCCCTTGACTCCACGTTTTGTTGTGTTACAGCCTCAATTCAAACTGGATTAAAAAAAAAAAAAATCACTGCTCTACTGAGGGACCTTACAGATAATTGTATGTGTGGGGTACAGAGATGAGGTAGTCATTCAATAATCATGTTAAACACTATTATTGCACACAGAGTCCATGCAACTTATTATGTGACTTGTTAAGCACATTTTTACTCCTGAACTTATTTAGTCTTGCCATAACAAAGGGATTGAATACTTACTAACTCAAGACATTTCAGGTTTTCATATTTTATTAATTGGTAAACATTTCTAAAAACATAATTTCAATTTGACATTGTGGGGTATTGTGTGTAGACCAGTGACAAAATAAAAAGTAAATGTAATCCATTTTAAATTCAGGCTGTAACAACAAAAGATGGAAAAAGTCAAGGGGTGTGAATCCTTTCTGAATGCATGTGGGTTACTAAGAGTGTGACCCATAACAACAAATCCCTGGAGCAATGGGATTGTGATGATCTTGTAAAATCTATATCCAGTCGTTATTGTAACGGCCATCGTTGCATGAAGAAGTGGACCAAAGCGCAGCGTGGTAAGTGTTCATGATTTATTCATAAAACTGAACACTGAATAACAAAAAACAACAAAGAGAAAGAACGAAACCGAAACCGTTCTGTCTGGTGCAGACACAAAACAGAAAACAACTACCCACAAAACACAGGCAGGAAAAGGCTACCTAAGTATGGTTCTCAATCAGAGACAACGATAGACAGCTGCCTCTGACTGAGAACCACACCCGGCCAAACACACAGAAATAGAAAACATAGAACACAAAACATAGAATGCCCACCCACACTCACACTCACGCCCTGACCAAACCAAAATAGAGAGATAAAAAGGATCTCTAAGGATCATAATTTGCAAATAAATTCATTAAAAATCCTACAATGTGATTTTCTGGATGTTTTCTTCTCATTTTGTCTGTCATAGTTGAAGTGTACCTATGATGAAAATTACAGGCCTCTCTCATCTTTTTAAGTGGGAGAACTTGCACAATTGGTGGCTGACTAAATACTTTTTTGCCCCACTGTATACTTAATGTGCACTTTCAAAAGTTTGGGGGCGGATTTTACTCCAGGGAGATCCAAAAGGTCAACTGGAGGAGGAGGTAAGGCAGGGATGCGACCAGCGTAGATTAAAAAAAAATCTCCAGTCTGCACGTTATAAGCCAGGCAGGGCTGCTTTTAGTAACTCTGATATAGGAGGAATCAATGAAAGATGATTCACAACACGCAGTAAATATCACCCTGGTCGGAATGAAACCATTTTTTGTGAGCTGTCAGCTTTTCTCCCTCAGTCACAGAGTAGATTATAAATCAAAACAATAGGAAAGCAGCGTGAGCTTCCCAGAATCAGACAGCCATGACAGGCCAGCTAATAGTTCCCCCTCATTTCATTTACCCTGACATTTGGTGCAAAATGGACCAATTGCTTTCCATTCTCTTACCTCTTATCGGATCGCTTTCTGCTCTGAGCGGGAGCTAGGATGGTCTGCAGTCATTGTTTTCCTAAATGTTCCTGAAATAAGACAGACCAAGAAGGCTTGGTTAAAACCTATTGATGATCAGGTTTAAAACCATTAATGATTAAATATAGGGTTTGAGGTTTACAGTAGGTATGGTCTAGGCAGCTATAAAGTGAAGGGTAATTGCATTGTGTTCAGCCTGACTCTCAGCGTAACAATGTAAAAACTGAAGATATACTGTAGGCTATAGACTCTAGACATAGAGAAGATCATATACAGTTGAAGTCGGAAGATTACATACACTTAGGTTGGAGTCATTAAAACTCATATTTCAACCACTCCACAAATTTCTTGTTAACAAACTATAATTTTGGCAAGTCGGTTAGGACATCTACTTTGTGCATGACACAAGTCATTTTTACAACAGTTGTTTACAGACAGATTATTTCACTTACAATTCACTGTATCACAATTCCAGTGGGTCAGAAGTTTACATACACTAAGTTGACTGTGCCTTTAAGCAGCTTGGAAAATTCCAGAAAATGATGTCATGGCTTTAGAAGCTTCTGATAGGCTAATTGACATCATTTGAGTCAATTGGAGGTGTACCTGTGGATGTATTTCAAGGCCTACCTTCAAACTCAGTGCCTCTTTGCTTGACATCATGGGAAAATCAAAAGAAATCAGCCAAGACCTCAGAAAAAAATGTAGACCTCCACAAGTCTGGTTCATCTTTGGGAGCAATTTCCAAATGCCTGAAGGTACCACGTTCATCTGTATAAACAATAGTACGCAAGTATAAACACCATGGGACCACGCAGCCGTCATACCGCTCAGGAAGGAGACGCGTTCTGTCTCCTAGAGATGAACGTACTTTGGTGCAAAAAGTGCAAATCAATCCCAGAACAACAGCAAAGGACCTTGTGAAGATACTGGAGGAAACAGATACAAAAGTATCTATATCTACAGTAAAACGAGTCCTATATTGACATAACCTGAAAGGTCGCTCAGCAAGGAAGAAGCCGCTGCTCCAAAACCGCCAAAAAAAGCCAGACTATGGTTTGCAACTGCACATGGGGACAAAGATCATACTTTTTGGAGAAATGTCCTCTGGTCTGATGAAACATAAATAGAACTGTTTGGCCATAATGACCATCGTTATGTTTGGAGGAAAAGGGGGGAGGCTTGCAAGCTGAAGAACACCATCCCAACCGTGAAGCACGGGGGTGGCAGCATCATGTTGTGGGGGTGCTTTGCTGCAGGAGGGACTGGTGCACTTCACAAAATAGATGGCATCATGAGGTAGGAAAATTATGTGGATATATTGAAGCAACATCTCAAGACATCAGTCAGGAAGTTAAAGCTTGGTCACAAATGGATCTTCCAAATGGACAATGACCCCAAGCATACTTCCAAAGTTGTGGCAAAATGGCTTAAGGACAACAAAGTCAAAATTCACCCAACTTATTGTGGGAAACTTGTGGAAGGCTACCCGAAACGTTTGACCCTAGTTAAACAATTTAAAGGCAATGCTACCAAATGCTAATTGAGTGTATGTAAACTTCTGACTCACTGGGAATGTGATGAAAGAAATAAAAGCTGAAATAAATCATTCTCTCTACTATTATCTGACATTTCACATTCTTAAAATAAAGTGGTGATCCTAACTGACCTAAGACAAGGAATTTTTACTAGGATTAAATGTCAGGAATTGTGAAATTCAAAAACAAAATGTATTTGGCTAAGGTGTATGTAAACGTCCGACTTCAACTGTATTGACTGCCTATATAGAATCAATTAGACAATGTTTGTACCATGTTTGTGCTTCTGCCACGTG
This sequence comes from Salvelinus namaycush, assembly GCF_016432855.1. Taxonomy (NCBI): domain Eukaryota; kingdom Metazoa; phylum Chordata; class Actinopteri; order Salmoniformes; family Salmonidae; genus Salvelinus; species Salvelinus namaycush. The sequence continues at coordinate 4,914,812 of NC_052344.1, read as the reverse complement.
TTGTTGCCATGTGTTGCTGCCATGCTGTGTTGTTGTCTTAGGTTTCTCTTTGTGTAGTGTTGTGGTGTCTCTCTTGTTGTGATGTGTGTTTTGTCCTGAAACATTTTTATTCCAGCCCTGTCCCCACAGGAGGCCGTTTGCCTCTCGGTAGGCCGTCATTGTAAATAAGATTCTGTTCTTAACTGACCTGCCTAGTTAAATAAAGGTTAAATAAAACATGTAGAAAGACAGCATAAAATGCTTATGACAAAAAAGATCTAGTGTGTGAGGTAATAATAAGATAATAAGAACACTCTGAGCGTGGTAAAAGATTAAATAAAGTAGAACAAGAAAATGGTGGTGGTCACAATGAGATATAGTATTTCACTTTACCCCTTCAAATTCAATCAATTTGTGAAAATAGATTTCTCCAATGGAAAGGCCATCAGTGAAAATATCATTACGTTCGGTATACAGTAGACAATGATAGTATTCAGTCTGCTTTTGACATGCATTCTTTTCAGACTACCACTCTGCTATCGGAACATCTAGTTGTTCCGCATTGGAGGCTGGTAGGAGGAGCTATAGGAGGATGGGCTCATTGTAATACCTGGAGTGGAATTCATGGAACGGCGTCAATGTGGTTTGCATGTGTTTGATCAGTTTGATACCATTCCATGGATTCATTCCAGCCATTACAATGAACCCATCCTCCTATAGCTCATCCCACCAGCCTCCTCTGTAGGCTGGTATCTTCTTGGACGTGAAAAAAAACTTGGGTACATTTGTCCTATGAAATTGTAGTGACGGTATAGACATCTCTTTACTAAGTGCATATCTTAGGACCTCAATGTTACAGAAGTGACAGCTCTGTACTCCTATTCCCTCTCTGCCAAATCACAGATTAAAGTAGCCTGCAATACCACTTCTCTTAACATCACCCAGAGGATGACAATAAAGAGGATCCATTTAGTCACAGACCAGTGGTCAACCTAGTGGTCAGCCATGGTTAGGGATAAAGATGCCCTTCAAAACCGCAGACACAGTCACAGCAATTTACCCATAGGCCACTGCTCTGCGGCGCTGGGCAGCTTTGTGTCTGAGGGTCAGGAAGGATGGAGGAGTCATGTGGCAGGAGATGGCCATTTGGTGATTCAGGGGGAGGTGAGGGTTTCGTGAGTGCCATCAGGGAGGTTTACGATTCAGATTTTTCACACTATTACTTCCTGAAGTTGAAGCTGCTCATATTTGTGTAATCTTGTGTGTAATGACAAGAACAACTATGGCCACTTGATGGTAGCCTAGTGGTTAAGAGCGAAGGGCCAGTAACCAGAAGGGCGCTGGTTTGAATCCCTGAGCCGACTAGGTGAACAATCTGTCGATGTGCCCTTGAGCAAGGCACTTTACCCTAATTGCGCTGGATAAGAGTGTCTGCTGAAGGTAAGATGGACACTGAGGGAACATTCTGAGCTCTCAAGTTGTATTGTTGTAGTCGATCATGCTTCTCTAATCAGTAACGCTTTATATGGATAGCCCATCTGTAAATACTCTACAATCTATCTGAAGACCATCAGTAACATGTTGATTGAATAAGAACGTGTCTGTAGTTCATCTACAGGTGGTCATTTGTAGACTATCAGCAGCTTTTTAACAGCATGTCTTTAGCCTTTCAGTAGCATCTCAACATCTCGTCATTTTCAACAACACAGTGAATAAAACACCTGAAAACCCCATTCAACCCATACACAGTGTAATTAAGCGCATTACTACAGTATGACCCAGGTCTGTCTGTCTTTATGTCTGCCTGTTTCTATGCCTGTCTGCCAAGAGAATAAAGATGTTTTATTCTATCAAGACATGACAAGCTGGAGATCACCTGATTGGTAGGGCTAAGCATGAATATTCATTGAAAATGGTGAAAAACATCTCCTACTACATCCCCATTAAAGTGAGAAAATGATGGGTAACATGAATTATGGGATACATTTTAATCGGATTAATATTGGAAGGCACAATATTGTGGTTGCGCAACATTGCGATATTGACACGTTGTTCATTTTCATAAATTATGAACCTATAGCATTAATTATTCAAATCGACATAAACATGCAATTATAGCTGATGGTACATTTGTTGAAAGTAGCATGCATTACAAACCAGAAACATGGAGATAAGACCGATATTGTGCACTTCTCGCCAGCTGTTAATCTGTCCCATGGCTGTGTTACTCCCGCCCCGCCGGCAGGTACAAAAGTAACGGTGCAGTTGTTCTGTTCTCGGTCTATTTCATTTAAACTCATTTACCTTAGAAATGAAATTACAGTTGCTAATGGTAGAGGACATATATACATACGTAAGTTGTCATTAAATATGGTGTCTCTAGCTCTATCGATCTCTGAGTAATTAGGAAGAAAATGTAGTGTTATTTTCGGCCCGGTTCTCCCCTATTATAGCAGCTCATTACCCTAGTTCAACACAGGACTATCACAGGGAGAACCTTACAGGCACCCCTCTCATTGGCACTGCTAGCTTCTAATCTCAGGCATTTAAGCAGGAGCAAAGAGAAGGACGCAGGGAAAGAGGAGGATGACCTTAGATGCCTCAGCTCCCAGGTGTCCCTGTGAACAGCCTCTTGTCATCCATGACAGGGAAGGACTGGGCTAATTGATTTAAGAGCGAAAATCGCATTACTCCATTTCGCTGTAATTGCATCTCCTGCGAAATGACTAAAGAAGAACTGTCTCATTCATCTCCCCCCTCTCCACCCTATGAACCTATTAGAAGTGTATGAAATTGTTTTTAACGTTGCTGCTCCTCTTATTCAAAAATCTCGATTTGTTTGTGTGTGTATGAGCATGTGTGTGTGTATGAGCATGTGTGTGTGGGGGGGGGGGGGGGGGGCATGTGTACAGTACCAGTCAAAAGTCTGGACACACCTCCTCATTCCAGGGTTTTTCTTTATTTTTTATTATTTTCTACATTGTAGAATAATAGTGAAGACATCAAAACTATGAAATAACACATATGGAATCACATAGTAACCAAAAAAGGTGTTCAACAAATCAAAATCTATTTTATATTTGAGATTCTTCAAAGTAGCCACCCTTTGCCTTGATGACAGCTTTGCACACTCTTGGCATTCTCTCAACCAGCTTCATGAGGTTGTCACCTGGAATGCATTTCAATTAACAGGTGTGCATTGTTAAACGTTAATTTGTGGAATTTCTTTCCTTCTTAATGCGTTTGAGCCAATCAGTTGTGTTGTGACAAGGTAGGGGTGGTAAACAGAAGACCAAGTCCATATTATGGCAAGAACAGTTTAAATAAGCAAAGAGAAATGACAGTCCATCATTACTTTAAGACATGAAGGTCAGTCAATTCAGAAAATTTCAAGAACTTTGAAAGTTTCTTCAAGTTCAGTTGCAATGATGAAACTGGCTCTCACGAGGACCGCCACAGGAAAAGATGACCCAGAGTTACCTCTGCTAGAGGATAAGTTCATTAGAGTAAACTGCACCTCAGATTGCAGCCCAAATAAATGCTTCACAGAGTTCAAGTAACAGACACATCTCAACATCAACTGTTCAGATGAGACTGTGTGAATCAGGCCTTCATGGTCGAATTGCTGCAAGGAAACCACTACTAAAGGACACCAATAATAAGAAGAGACTTGCTTGGGCCAAGAAACACGAGCAATGGACATTAGACCGGTGGAAATCTGTCCTTCGGTCTGATGAGTCCAAATTTGAGATTTTTGGTTCCAACCGCCATGTCTTTGTGAGACACAGAGTAGGTGAACGGATGATCTCCGCATGTGTGGTTCCCACCTTGAAGCATGGAGGAAGAGGTGTGATGGTGTGGGGGTGCTTTGCTGGTGACACTGTCAGTGATTTATTTAGAATTCAAGGCAAACTTAACCAGCATGGCTACCACAGCATTCTGCAGCGATACGCCATCCCATCTGGTTTGCGCTTAGTGGGACTATCATTTGTTTTTCAACATGACAATGACCCCAAACACACCTCCAGGCTGTGTAAGGGCTATTTGACCAAGAAGGAGAGTGATGGAGGGATGGAGTGATGGATTGGAATGAGTTGGACAGCAGAGGAACTTCTTCAAGACTGTTGGAAATGCATTCCAAGTGAAGTTGGTTGAGAGAATGTCAAGAGTGTGCAAAGCTGTATCAAGGCAAAGGGCGGCTACTTTGAAGAATCTAAAATCTAAAATAGATTTAGATTTGTTTCACACTTTTTTGGTTAATACATGATTCCATATGTGTTATTTAATAGTTTTGATGTTTATTTATTTATTTCACCTTTATTTAACTAGGTAGGCAAGTTGAGAACAAGTTCTCATTTACAATTGCGACCTGGCCAAGATAAAGCAAAGCAGTTCGACACATACAACAACACAGAGTTACACATGGAGTAAAACAAACATACAGTCAATAATACAGTAGAAAAATAAGTCTATATACAATGTGAGCAAATGAGGTGAGAGAAGGCAAAAAAAAGGCCATGGTGGCGAAGTAAATACAATATAGCAAGTAAAACACTGGAATGGTAGATTTGCAGTCGAAGAATGTGCAAAGTAGAGATAGAAATAATGGGGTGCAAAGGAGCAAAATAAATAAATAAATACAGTAGGGGAGAGGTAGTTGTTTGGGCTAAATTATAGATGGGCTATGTACAGGTGCAGTAATCTGTGATGTCTTCACTATTATTCCACAATGTAGAAAATAGTTAAAATAATGAAAAAACCCTTGAACGAGTAGGTGTGTCCAAACTTTTGACTGGCACTGTATGTGTGGATGGTACTGTTAGTTGGCCACATGGCCATTCAGTGTTTGATGACCTCTTTAGCCTATGGATGATTTAAACAGAAACTGAAAGATATGCGTTGGACAGAGAGATCGGCACTAATTAGCTAGTTATAGGTTTATCTTGAGTAAAAAGATCTGTGCACTTAAAATGTTATATGGCATGCTCATACTGATTAGAGAAATGCAATGATATTCCTAATTCACTCATATCAGAGTTTACAATATCTATTGCACGCTGTCAGATTTTTTATGTTGTACAGTAGATATTGTGATAGATACGGACAAGCAAGTCTTCATTAAAACCAATCAACATTATATCCATCTACACAGTACACATCCCTCTGTTCCCCATATACCGTAGGCTACTGTACATGCGTATTGTAAAGAAACGTACGATATGATCGTTTTTTAAAACAAATACAAGGTCAACATTTCCAGTACAGGCACATACCACCCCTATACCAACGTCAAGCTCAAGGTAACAGCTGGCACACATATATAGCACCGATGTTAAAGTGGCTGTAATATTTAATTTATATATGAATCATTAAAGTGAGGTGCAGCGGCTATTATGCATTCCTTTTCTAGCAGGATAAAACAGCCCTTAGATGTGGGAGCGGGACTTTGAAGTCTTGTCTCAGAAGCAGGCCAACTCTTACAGGAAGTACCTTGCTCATGTTTTAAATATACCTGCTGTGGTGTGTGGGACTAACAAAGGTGAGCGTTCTGGATGGGCCCCAAGATGAATGGAAAATGGTCAGCCAGGACACACACACACACACACACACACCACAGAGAGAGAGCTGAACAAGCACTTGTCTGAGAACTCCAACTTCCTTCCCAGTTGAGAACTTCCTGTCCACTAAATGTGTCCACTAAACGAAGAACAAAATGACACTAAAACATCGACTAAAGTGTCATTTCAATTTGACTGCTCATTTGTTCAGATAACTACAGTTTTTTTCCAACTGCTTACACACGTTTTCAAAACTGTCTCCTTTTTTCAAAACTCTACACACAATTCCCAAAACTGCACACACAAAATGCAAAATGCCTCACATCTCCTTCAAAATGTAACACTGCATTCAAAATGCCATAAACACATGTCAGAATGAAGCATTTGCATCAAATGGCAAACACTGCTTTCATAATAGTACATTTTTGGATATACCATGTAAACACTGTTGTTCTAAATCTAAAGCTCTTTGGTCTTTCATAGGCTTATATCTACATTTCAATACAATGTTCTACAGTGAAAGTAATCTGCTGAGAGGGGTAACAAGTACACTGTAAACACCAATGCAATGTAGAAACAGAAAATATTTATTAGGCCAAACATTACTGTTGTATACAGTAGCATACAACAAAACCATAAACATATGTAAACCAAAAGTATATTCTTTAGAATACAGTAAAGAACACAATTGTGTGTGTGGGGTCCCGGGGGGCAGTCCAGGAATTGGTAGGGGGGGGGGGGGGGGGGGGGGGGGGCAGTCACCAGTGCTAAGCTACGCTTCATCTCTTCTCCGGCCTGGGTCTCTTGCCAAACATCGAGGGAAGTATCTCCTAGCATGGCGTATCCAACCTTGGACAGAGGCAACCTCTATGTCCCCACATGCGTCCTCCATTGCCTGGAGAAGCGGCATGCAGGCATAGGGTTGGCGATCATACACTTTCCAGCGCCAGGCTGAGAAGAATTCCTCTATGGGATTTAGAAAAGGTGAATATGGGGGTAGGTACAAAACTACAAATTGTGGATAGGTGGCAAACCAGTTTTGGACCAGAACAGCCCGGTGAAAACTAACATTGTCCCATAAAACCACAAATCTATCAGGCTCCTGATCTGGATCAGGGACAAGCATTGTGTAAATTGCATCCAGAAAAGTGAGCATATGGCCGGTGTTGTACGGACCCAGTGTGGCATTTGTGATGGAGGACCCCGTTTTGAGTGATGGCAGCACACAGTTATATTACCCCCACCCTGTCCAGGGACATTGGTAATTGCCCTCTGTCCTATTACATTTCTTCCGCGGCGCCTGGTTTTGGTGAGGTTGAAGCCAACCTCATCCACATAAATAAATTCATGGCGAATTACATGGGCATCCAGCTCCAATACTCTCTGTAACAGACAAAAGGATATACAGATGAGTAAATATGGTATGTCTGAAGTCCTGGAAGTAGTGTTGCATACATACCTCTACAAAGTCATGTCGCATATTCTTGACTCTGTCAGAGTTTCTCTCAAATGGCACCTTGTAAAGTTGTTTCATCGTCACTCGGTGCCGTTGGAGGATGCGTTGTATGGTCGACAGGCTTACAGCATTGATGTTGTTAAATATGGTGTCATTATTCAAGATATGCTCTCTTATCTCTCGAATCCTAATTGCATTGTTGGCCAAAACCATATTTATAATTGCGGTCTCTTGTACATCTGTAAACAAGCGTCCTCGTCCTCCATGATGTCTTTGCCTTTCCACTCTGTACAGAATTCAAACACAGTATGTGTTCAGCATAGGAACTGTAAACAATGTACAAAGAAAATGTAGTACAGCATGATAACCAACCTCATTCATTCAATGCAGTGCAGTAAATGGATGGCTTAGAGTTACAAATGTTTATGCAATACTATGCAGTCATACGTATTTTACAGTACATTACTGTAATGCTAAAATAGTCATTAGATAGTTGCATACCTGTTCTCATTTCTGAAGGTTCGAATTATGGACGCCACTGTAAATCGACTCAAGTTGGGCTGGACTCTCAGTCCAGCCTCTCTCATGGTCAAACCGTGGTTGATCACATGATCAACAAGTGTTGCCCTAATCTCATCAGAGATGGCTCTCCTTCCTTCTCTTCTTTGCCCTCGTCCTCTTCTGTGTGTGTGACCTGGTGAATAAGTGTAGCATTTTGATTGGTTGTGTTTGGAAAAGGAAAGCAAGTCACTTCCTGTTAGATTTTTGTGTTTTAGGTAGAGAATTGTGTGTAGTGTTTTGAAAAAAGTGTTTTATTCAATTGACAACTGAGTCAAAGGCTGAGAAATAGCTTATGGTTTTGGATATTTGGTGTGTAATTTTGCACTTTGAGTGAGAGGTTTCAAAATTCGTGTGACATGAAAAGATTTTGTGTGTAAGCAGTTGGAAAAAACTGTAAAACAGTCAGTCAACACAATGACTCCACTAAGGGCAGTAGCCTAACGGTATCAGCTTAAGGATTTCCCACGATAATAAAATCATGAACCATTCAGGCCCAGAGACATGTGTGTTTGTTAGGTCACAAACAAGCCTCCCACCAGAAAAATAATTCACAACAATATGCGTCTTTTCGACACTGCGAGACATGACTTTAATGGAGCATTTAAGTGTCAAGTTAAGCATGCACACTAAAGACAGCGTGCACCCTGGGGCGGCAGGTAGCCTAGTGGTTAGAGAATTTGGCCAGTAACCGAAAGGTTGCTAGATTGAATCCCTGAGATGACAAGGTAAAAATCTGTCGTTGTGCCCCTGAACAAGGCAGTTTTCCCACTGTTCCTAGGTTGTCATTGTAAATAAGAATTTGTTCTTAACTGACTTGTCTAGGTAAATAAAAGACCATGTGCTTGCTATCTGCTTTTGAAATGTAATCATTGTAATGCTATTTGACCCTTATTGCATTCACTGTACTTAAATCCAGCTCTGATACGTTTACTTAACTGTGTCTAAAGTTATTTGGGCGTTAAATCATCACTGAGGTAGTGAACATGTTTTTGCAGAATATTTGGCAGAGAAAGCGTAAAAAAAAAAAAAGACTATCAGTCTCATTCCTCCAATGCTTCTGCTAAAATGTGGAAGAATCCATTTCCCAGACTAGGTGTTTGTTGGCTTGGACATTTCGCTGATTGTTTTGACACGATCTGATGCTTCAGGTTCAAGAGGTTAAGTCACACAAGCTTCCACTTTGCTGTCCTCAGTATTTCTGGTACAGAGAGGTTCTGGTAAGCACAATACCTTCTGAATGACCTGCCAAGGGCTTCCATAGTAAACTCGCTCGGACTGTGTCCGTGGGTTAGAACAGTGACCTGTCCTCTGTCCTGTGTGTGTGTGTCTTGGAGACCCAGTGAGACCTGTTTGTGTGTGTAGTAAAGGGATTGCTGGGGAAGTGAGTGTCAGTGAGATAACCTGGGAGGAATGTGCTAATCAGAGCTGAAAGTGTTTCAGGCAGGAAAGTGTGGCAAGTCGAAGGCAGGAACACAGAACTATCCCCCCCCCCCCCCCCCCCCTGTCTGCTTCAGACCAACTGCCATCTGTATTTCTGCCACAGTCAGGCCTTTTCCTAACGAATGTTAGGGTTTGCAATGAGTGCTTGGCTCACGCAAGCCCACACACAGTTGAAGGAAGCGGAGCTGCTCTCCAAAAAGCTGATGTGTCATACCTTCCTTTCCTGGAACGACATGGCAGCACCTCTCTTCTTCTCCTTTTTCTGTTTCTGGGATCCTGACAGGCAGACGGTACGGTAGCGCTTCTTCTTCTGTTGCCTGAGTCGTGTCTGTAGGGGGCGGCCGTCACTCTCGGAGCCATGAGTCGATCCTGTGTGGTCAAAGTGATCACTCTGACTGAGATCCAGATACTGCCGGTAGGTGACATCAGCAGGCAAAGGAGATGGGGAAAGAGAGGGATAAATAGGGAAAGAGAGAGAGGGTGGAGAGGGGGGGGGGAGGGTCTCTGCAGTCTCACCCAGGATACTGTATGTATATGGAGGTACTCGCAGCTTGGATAAAAGTGTAAGTGCATCGTTTGGTTGATGGGGTGTCTATGAATGGTGGGTTATTGTAATGGCATTTTCTGTGTGACCTATATAATATTCACTTACTACTTACACATGAACACACACACACACACACACACCAACACACACACACAGCTCCTAAGAGCATGCTCTTCAAGACTGACATTCCAAAAAAGGGCAATTCTACTCAGTGTGGAATTATCTCTCCTCCCTCTATACAATCTCAGATGTGTGGTCACAGCTATTAACTGGTTAGCTGGCTCAGCATATCCACAGCAACCATGTCTGCGAACATATCTGTCTGTATCTACACCACAGAAAGAGCATTACTGCACAACATTACTGTAGTAGTACTACTTCAAAATACTTCATGCTTGATAAGTTAAGTAGGTCAATATAACACTAAAGTTTGGGATTCATAGTAGAAATGATCCCCAACAGTTGTGAGGTTATAAGGTTATGTCCAGAATTGCCAAAGCCTGTCCAAGTGAAATAATAACCCTGTGTTTCATAATCCAGATTAGTCTGAAGTGAAACAAGAACTGAAGAACTGAAACTGAGTTAAACAACAGCTGGCCGTCTAGAATAGTGAACACTAGCTACCTGGGAGTGAGCTCTGTGACATGCAGAGGTGTCATCAAAGACCCTAGATCGCTGTGCTACCTCAGGGCTTCACCGTCTGACTTCAAGGAGAAAGTGCATACTGAGGTAAATCAGCGCAGCTTAGTCACAGTTGGAAGTAGATTTGAGTATGGATATTATGTCTAGTTCGTAGAGTACTTTTATATGTTAAAAACGTCAATTAACGTCGCTTGATGTTTAAAGTGGACATTCGGTTCTTAGTGACTTTTGCGCTGTCTTTAAGTGATGTTGTTGGAATGTGAATGATTTTCACCAAGTTTCGTCTCGAAAATGACTATCCCAACTTTTTATGAGCGTCTTCATCATAAAAGCTAATTCAATGGGATGCCTGAATCTGTCCATACATTATTCGTGTTTAACTCTCGTTTATCATAACTGACAGAAAATGTCATAGACGTGATGCACTTTCTTTGTCAGTGCCATCACAGCTACGTCGTGTGAAATGATGCGGTAGGTTATACATCAAAGTAGGAGACACTCCTAGAGTGAGCCATGGATCAGATCAGTGAGTTGTCTCTCTCTTCTCTGCCTGTGAGACATTCCTCGTTTTAGTGGCTTAAGCAGTGAAAACAAAGTTGTGAAGAGGACATAGCTGCCGTCCTAATAGGAATCAAAGCTCTCATGGATATTCTCTCCACCGGCCATTAGAAAAACAAACGAAACAACAACAAATTCATGCTCTGATTCAATCATAAGCAAACTGCATTGGGAGTACACAATATGTCTGCCTCAGGCATACATCTACAGCGCCAAAGTCTGTTAGAAATACTGCTTGATGATGTTTATGCTAGTGGAATGACATGGACAGCAGTCAACTACGTATTTTGCACAGTGGGACAGAATAACGGCATGGGTCGAGTGCACAAACAAACATGATTTTGGGTCATTTTGACATAGGAGGAAATCATTCTAAGCGATGTCCAAACCAATAGAGGGTGTGGGTGCGTCCTCCATTCATCACAACCAGACCCATATATTTAGAGAGTCGGGCCGGTTTCTTCTTAAGTGATAATGCCCGAGAAGCCACTATTTGGACGATACTTTGTCTCGAGGAAGAAAACCGTGTCAATATATCCTCCAAACACCGGCTTCTCAGGCATTATCACTTTTATTCAAAAGTTACCAACATATTCAAATAATGATGGACATATTATTTTCCTTAATTTTTTTTATTTTGAAGAATTTATTCATACTATTTCACGAGATATAGTCCCGACACAAATCTAAGGTTGCTACCCAAGCCGGCTGGTCGTTCGTTCTATTGGTTCGGTTGCCAGAGACGCGACCCATTCGTTCAGTCTTTTTGTTCTGTCTCTATGGACGCGACCCAGTCGTTCAGTCTTTTTGTTCTGTATCTATGGACGCGACCCAGTCGTTCAGTCTTTTTGTTCTGTCTCTATGGACGCGACCCAGTCGTTCAGTCTTTTTGTTCTGTATCTATGGACGCGACCCAGTCGTTCAGTCTTTTTGTTCTGTATCTATGGACGAGACCCAGTCGTTCAGTCTTTTTGTTCTGTATCTATGGACGCGACCCAGTCGTTCAGTCTTTTTGTTCTGTATCTATGGACGCGACCCAGTCGTTCAGTCTTTTTGTTCTGTCTCTATGGACGCGACCCAGTCGTTCAGTCTTTTTGTTCTGTACCTATGGACGCGACCCAGTCGTTCAGTCTTTTTGTTCTGTATCTATGGACGCGACCCAGTCGTTCAGTCTTTTTGTTCTGTATCTATGGACGCGACCCGGTCGTTCAGTCTTTTTGTTCTGTATCTATGGACGCGACCCAGTCGTTCAGTCTTTTTGTTCTGTATCTATGGACGCGACCCGGTCGTTCAGTCTTTTTGTTCTGTATCTATGGACGCGACCCAGTCGTTCAGTCTTTTTGTTCTGTATCTATGGACGCGACCCGGTCGTTCAGTCTTTTTGTTCTGTCTCTATGGACGCGACCCAGTCGTTCAGTCTTTTTGTTCTGTATCTATGGACGCGACCCAGTCGTTCAGTCTTTTTGTTCTGTATCTATGGACGCGACCCGGTCGTTCAGTCTTTTTGTTCTGTATCTATGGACGCGACCCGGTCGTTCAGTCTTTTTGTTCTGTATCTATGGACGCGACCCAGTCGTTCAGTCTTTTTGTTCTGTATCTATGGACGCGACCCAGTCGTTCAGTCTTTTTGTTCTGTATCTATGGACGAGACCCAGTCGTTCAGTCTTTTTGTTCTGTATCTATGGACGCGACCCAGTCGTTCAGTCTTTTTGTTCTGTATCTATGGACGAGACCCAGTCGTTCAGTCTTTTTGTTCTGTATCTATGGACGCGACCCAGTCGTTCAGTCTTTTTGTTCTGTATCTACGGACGCGACCCAGTCGTTCAGTCTTTTTGTTCTGTATCTATGGACGAGACCCAGTCGTTTGTTCTAAATGTTCCATTGCCATACTGGCTGGCAACGTTCTTTTCCCTTGCTTGCTAGCTAGCCAACTACAGCTAACTTACAGTCACGTCAAACAGCAAAGTAGCTGCACTTGCATTTGTTTAAGCTGTTTTCTAGTGACATTTATTTGGATACATCCATAACAATGAGCTAATGATGCGCGATTTGGCCTGGCATAGAAAATGTGCTCTCTCGTCAGGACACTGTTGTTCAGAGGAGCTAGCCAACAACACAGCTAGCACAATCACTTTGTTTTCCATTGACATTTCATTGTATATATCCATAAAAATTATGCCAGCTGATTCATGATTTTGACTGGCTGAGATAGGCAGACAGTTTGTCTGTCTCGTCCCGACTCCTGACACGTTCATTACTATGGGACAGATGGAGATTGAATTTCAATATTGGAACAATGTTGCAAATGTTGGAGAGAAAGAGAGCAAGGTTTATACAAATCTCCGCTGTTGAAAACCAAATACTAGTATAAAAGAAATGGAAGATAATGTCTAGATGCTTTTTATAGTGGACATCAAGTTTATAAATTGCCTGGCTGGGCTGATGAGTCAGTGGATTATGCAGTGAGCTGGAACAGAGTAAATAGGCATTTCGACATCATTGCTTTAGCTGGTGGAAACTTGTGGAATAGACACCGGTTGGAATGTGATTTTGACCAATCAGCATCCAGGATTAGACCCAGCCGTTGTATAAATGATGATGCATTTACCAGACACTTCAACATTCTATGGCAGCCATGTTAGCTCCCCATTAACATTACATGGGGAATATTTAAACAATTTGAATTAGAACAATATTCACAATTCTAAAAGTTGGCCTAACTCTTTAAATATATGGCTCTGATCACGACAATCCAATGAATGAAAGAAGGGACGTAACAATCAGTTCCAACAAGTGGAAAAGAATAAACACAAACTCTTCCATTTTCAAGAGTGTCAAAGTAATTTACAAACGTCTACATCGCCGATTCTCCAGTCATATCTTATTCTGTGCCTAGTGAACTGCAGTGTGTCTTGTCTTCATGCACAGTCCTGTCATTGTCGTGCCGCGCATTAGTGACAGAAGATACATTACTTGGTGGAATCTAATTAGAGGTCCCCTAACGACCTAATAGGCGTGTCTCCTGCTGCATGTACAGTAGAGAGAAGGCTATTAATCCAAGGACAACCTCTGTCTCTTTAGACAACAAGCTGAGTGTAGTACGCTGGCAGTCTTTCCATCCGCTCTTGAAGAATGTTGATTGAGTAACAAATGGCATCTTGTTTAGCCCTTAGCTGCCAGCGATGAGACTTGCTCTCTCTTCATTGGTGACAAGTTCAGTATTGTCGTGCGTGAGTCCATTCTGAGCAGGGCCAGTCTTCTATGTGACAGACGACAGCACTGGTGTTGACCAAAAATGCTGATTCTATACTATCGTTATGTGCAAAGTGTGCATCTGTGTCTGTGGTCAAATCAGGTGCTTCTAGGACTTTTGTTTTGTAGTACAGACCTTTTTTTCTTTTTTTTTACAACCTCAAGATGTTGTTACTAGTATTGGAGTAAAGGGGAGCAAGTGGTTACTGTTGTCTGCTGCGGTCTGGAGCTAAAAAAAAGGTATTTCTGAATGTTCCTGTGTGATGACAAGGATTACAACTTTACAACTGTAGTACAGACCTAAGTTGACCTGAGTTGTTTCTTCTCTGTATTGATTAAACGAGGAATGATGCCAGAAACTATTGCTAAAAGGAGACAAACATTTACGACCAGGAGTTCAACCAGCATGGCAAATGGTTTATGGTAAAGTCATGAACATCTCATGGGAATTCACTGATAGTAGAGAAGAATAAAACCCAATGATCAATCAACCAATTCTTCTCAAAATACTTAAGCAACCGTAAACCAATAAAAAAAGGACAACAATGATCCCCTTTATAGACAAGAGTAAAACATTTTCCGACAAGAGGATAAAAATAGGGTCACGATAGCTACAGTACTAAAATTAGCCCCCAGAATAGTCCATCTCGGGTTATTCTTAGAGTAATTGACAGACAATGAATGGCCAACGGAGGGGTCATGGTAGAAATGGCCGTCCAAAATGATTTAAAAAGAAGAACAAGAAAGAACCAATTGTACTAGAGTCAACTACTAGACCCCCCGAAGGAGATCGTAGATAGTCCGGACTAGGGGTCAATCGTGATTGGCCGATAACTCCCAAACAGAAACAGGGCGGTCCCGTTGAATTAGTCGAGATATAGGCAAAAGCCATAGACAGATATCCTGTTGGGATCAAACCCGGGGGTAATCTGATGAGTCTCTGTTTGAAGTGATTATCACGCAGGGAAACTAAGGGATAGCCCGGCTTCTCGCCTAATTAGCAAATTTAGTGCAGAGCCTTAAGAAGTTTATAAAGACACTAGCTGAGGGCAGGAGGGGACAGTCCTCAACCCATCAACTCACCAGGACAGCCACCGGATAGCCTCTTAGAAGCCTCTTCGCCACAATCCTACTGCTACTTTGAGCTGCTCTACAGCTAGTACACCAGACCTGAAGACAGTTGTTCTCTCTCTGACTGATGAGAATGCCACACTTAAGTGACTGTAGTTACTACAAGATGCGAGACGGAGCCCGAGTTTCCAATGTAAGGATTCATGTTTCAATAGCAACAGACTCCACACTCCAATGAAGTCGACTTGGAGACTTTGTTGAGATATTCATAATTTGTTTAGTAAGTTGGTTCTAGTTGTATGGTGTGTGTATACATTTAGGGCATAGACATTTGAAGGATACGGTAGTACATTGGGACGTCTGCTAATGCTCTACTTACTGTTACAACTTTTTACACTTGCGGTAAAATCATCTTCTTACTTCCTGTCTAAAGTTTGATTGGTTCGTAATTTGCTTGAGAAGTCAAGAGGATATGTCTTGCATTCAGGGGTAAAACATGATTAAGAACAATTTGAGGAAACATGTCTCATGACTTGCTACACTATCAGTGCTCTCTCTGAGGCTGCACTGAGCAGTGACCTTTATTTTTTAATGTCTATCTGAGATTGCATACTAACACTAAACTGTTATTTGAGACTACATAGTAACCGTTGCCTGTTGTGTTACCCAATAACTGATCTTAGGTCTGTATGGAACAGGTCCAGAGCCACCTGGAGGGCTCTAAGTTCCACCTGCACCAGGCCCAGAGTCAGCAGGTCAAGCAGTACCTGACGCTGGGTTCCAAGGTGGCCGGGGGACATGGGGGCCACCCTCACCCCACTGGGCAGGGAGGGCAACTCCTGGGCACCGTTCCAGTGATGAGGAACGGCCACATGGCCCCCCTCAGCGATGGCAGCACCCCCAGCAGCCCTGTTACACTGCTGACCCTGGCATCAAACCATGACAGTGAGGTGAGTGAGCGTTTTGATTTTCAACAACAGTATGTGTTCATCGTGTACAGTTGAAGTCGGAAGTTTACATACACCTTAGCCAAATACATTTCAACTCAGTTTTTCACAATTCCTTACATTTAATCCAAGTAAAAATTCCCTGTTTTAGGTCAGTTAGGATCACCACTTTATTTTAAGAATGTGAAATGTTAGAATAATAGTAGAGAGAATGATTTATTTCAGCTTTTAATTCTTTCATCACATTCCCAGTGGGTCAGAAATTTACATACAATCAATTAGTATTTGATAGCATCGCCTTTAAATTGTTTCACTTGGGTCAAGCATTTTGTGTAGCCTTCCACAAGCTTCCCACAATAAGTTGGGTGAATTTTGGCCTATTCCTCCTGACAGAGCTGGTGTAACTCAGTCAGGTTTGTAGGCCTCCTTGCACTCACACGCTTTTTCAGTTCTGCCCACACATTTTCTATGGGATTGAGGTCAGGGCTTTGTGATAGCCACTCCATTACCTTGACTTTGTTGTCCTTAAGCCATTTTGCCACAACTTTGGAAGTATGCTTGGGGTCATTGTCCATTTGGAAGACCCATTTGCGACCAAGCTTTAACTTCCTGACTGATGTCTTGAAATGGTGCTTCAATATATCCACATAATTTTCCATCCTCATGATGCACCAGTCCCTCCTGCAGCAAAGCACCCCCACAACATGATGCTGCCAACCCTGTGCTTCACAGTTGGGATGGTGTTCTTCGGCTTGCAAGCGTTCCCCTTTTTCCTCCAAACATAACGATGGTCATTATGGCCAAACAGATCCATTTTTGTTCTATCAGATCAGAGGACATTTGTTCAAAAAGTACGATCTTTGTCCCCATGTGCAGTTGCAAACCGTAGTCTGGCTTTTTACGGCGGTTTTGGAGCAGTGGCTTCTTCCTTGCTGAACGGCCTTTCAAATTATGGCGATATAGGACTCGTTTAACTATAGATATAGATACTTTTGTACCTGTTTCCTCCAGCATCTTCACAAGGTCCTTTGCTGTTGTTCTGCTATTGATTTGCACCTTTCGCACCAAAGTGCGTTCATCTCTAGGAGACAGAATGCGTCTCCTTCCTGAGCGGTATGACGGCTGCGTGGTGCCATGGTGTTTAAACTTGCGTACTATTGTTTGTACAGATGAATGTGGTACCTTCAGGCGTTTGGAAATTGCTCCCAAGGATGAACCAGACTTGTGGAGGTCTACAATTTTTGGCTGATATCTTTTGATTTTCCCATGATGTCAAGCAAAAAGGCGCTGAGTTTGAAGGTAGGCCTTGAAATACATCCACAGGTACACCTCCAATTGACTCAAATGATGTCAATTAGCCTGTCAGAAGATTCTAAAGCCATGACATAATTTTCTGGAATTTTCCAAGCTGTTTAAAGGCACAGTCAACCTAGTGTATGTACACTTCTGACCCACTGGAATTGTGATACACTGAATTGTAAGTGAAATAATCTGTCTGTAAACAACTGTTGTAAAAATGACTTGTGTCATGCACAAAGTAGATGTCCTAACCGACTTGCCAAAACTATAGTTCGTTAACAAGAAATGTGTGGTGGATGAAAAACGAGTTTTAATGACTCCAACCTAAGTATATGTAAACTTCCGACTTCAGCTGTACCTTTCTACCTCAAATACCTTGTACCCCTGCACAGGGACTCAGTACTGGTACCCTGTGTATACAGCCAAGTTTTCCTTTATTTATTGTGTTATTATTACACCTCTAATATTTAGTGTTGGGATCCAGCTTTTTTTTCTTTCTTTCTTTTTTCTCAGTGTCTTTGTTTAGTAGGTCCTTACATTGCCAGAAATAGTTATGTGATTTAATAACACAATGCAGGTTTGAGTCCTAAATCTCTTTGACATGAGATACCTGCTGTGTAAACAACTCAGTTATCTCTAGTGACGCGCCCGTTCTCTCTAAAACGCTCATCAATAACTTCAGAGATTCAGTTCCTAAAGAGAATCTCTGTTAAGGAGGAAACTAGTTTGATAACAAACATTTTGTTCCCACCGTGGCGGCTGATCTCTTCCAGCATGGTGGTGAAGAAATGTCTGCTATTGGATTAGGATCCGAACTGTCCCTCCCTCCGAATGATGCAAAGAGAAATGTTACATTGAATTACAGCGAGCGCATTTGCCCACCTAGCGTTTTTATTATCTGTTGTTATGTATCTGAATTGAGCTGAGGCTGGTACAATATGACTGTTTTCTTTTAGTTTCCAATGGATGAAGTTATTGATGACTTGATTAGCCTGGAGTCCGGCTTCAATGACGGGGGCTTGGATTGTATGGATCCCAGCATCATAATGCAAAACAATGTAAGTATGACTAATCATATGAACTATTATATCAATCGCAAATGTAAAGGGAAAAACATTCATTTGAATTGCAAAGCTACGGGTAAAAACAGAAGAAATGCAACGATGCTATCGACATGCAGGTGTTTCTGTCTATTGGCTCTTGCTGACATGATTCCTTGATCCAGAAGTGATTCCCAGAAGATCATTGATCACGAAGAGCAGATATTGAGTAGTCAAGTTCAGCTGTAAAGTTAAGTTGCTTTACTGACTTCTTTAAAGGGGGATGTGAGAACTACTTCCTCTGCCAAACATGAACGTTCAGGCTTGACTTGCTTGGGAAAAAAAGGAGCTGGCTTTGTGTGAAGTCAGATTAAGTCCACCGATGAGTCAAAGTTCATTTCACCAGGGTTGAGGCTTAAAGCATTTCTCACATTTCTCAAGCTGCCGAACAATACAGATTAATCCGCAAGTGATGCCATTACACATAACTACGCGGCAAATGATGACAGTGTGAGAATAATGTGTTAATTAGTATAAACACTACATCTGTGATTCTTCTTTTTTGCTGAAAGCCCTACATGGTCACTACCAGAGAGTTTGGGAATGGTAGTCGAGAAGACAGGGGGAGAACGGCGAGACTATGCTAGATATCTACTACGACAAAAAAGATCTTAATCGGACTAGGCATTCCATTAGAAAGAAAATGCCCTGAATGGCAGCAGAGACAAATAGTCCCAGTGCAAATTATATCTGGAGTGGAATTGTAAAACTTTGAGCCGATGCTCGGACAAAGACTCATTTGAGTAACGATTATAGCGCACACCTGAATCCTGAGGTATGTGGTACTAAGGGGAATGTGTCCCCACAGCATTGAATGTGACAGAGAGATAGAGAGAGATGAAGAGAGATCGAGAGAGACAGACAGAGGCAAGCGGGCAGGCATGCGTATAAACACACACGTAGAAACAGAGAGGAACAACAGGGTGACAGAAAAGCGGAGAAAAGACAAGACAGGGGGGAGGGGGGTGTAGAGAGTGAAGATCAGAGCGACCAGAAAAAAAAGGGAGAGGAGGAGAGATTTAGCGTGAGGCAGTGAGGCATTGCCTACACTCCCGATGGGCTTGTTCTGACATGATAGCGCGCTTAAATGGATCAATTCATTTTAATTAGTCATACAGTACGATGCATCACGTCGTTTTGCCATGTCAACATATCCCAGGAACACAGACGGGAACGGATTGAAGTGATTACGATGTGAGCAGTCGGGGGACTGTCGCAATCTTTCATTTTGATAAGTACCCCCCCCCCCCGTTAGAGATAATGAGAGAGAGAAAGCAAACTAACTGCAAATATTGAAATGTCTGCAGTTCCTTCTTTTTCTCTCACTCCCTCCTTCCCTCCCTCCCATAACTTGACCTCTATTCTTATCCCTCTCTACACTACCCTAGGAACTGAATTTCACACATGCACAGTGACAAATTGTCTGTACACAGCTTGTGGCATCTATGCCGGCTTTTGTAGGATTCCTAGAAATACACAGCTCCCTAAGATTAGACATGCATACAGTGTGTGTCAGAAGCCCATATATCCCTCTGCAATCCAACAGAGTTCCTAAAAGAGACTGTAGTTATCCTGCTTGTTCGGAAAATATATGCCTATTTTCTCACAGTGGACAAGCGGCGTAGAAAAACAGTTTGGTGTCTGTTTGGGCGGGTTATGACCCGGCTTTCATCCAGTGGGGTGCTATTTTGAACACACAGTGTTCTCTGTGTTCTGGGGCCCTTTTCAAGCAGAGTAGCCATAGTGGTCACTGATAATGGTACTATTAGGCTAGTAAATGGGGGCACGGAGCGAGGTCGTACTCCCAGAGAAGGACCTGAGTGGGCCTTAGGGGACCCAGACAAGGCTGTGGTCAGGCAGGCCCCTGTTGGGGAGGCATGGAGGCCCCTAGCCCCTCCTGGTGGATCACACAAAAGCAATGCCCTGAGGGCTGAGAAGCAATAGGACTGCCAACAGTGCTATGATTGCCCTCACACCCAACCTCATCTGAAACCTTACAAATTCCTGTTACCCTTTTCAAAGCTTTCAACTGAGCCAAAGTCAACCTGCTTCCAAAAGTTTCAATGACTTTGTGAACTTGAGGTCGCTGAGTCTGAATGAAACGTTCTCTCTGTGTCTGTGTGTCTGTGTTCAACCATTCCCTGACATCTCCCTCCTCTCCTTCTCTCCTCTCCAGGTGCTCAGCAGCAGCATGCTGGACATCTATGGGGGTGAACCAGGTATGACTACGGCCGCTCATAGCCGAACGACACCCACCTCACGCCCCACTATGCTCACTACTGTAAAAATGGGAAGTCGCAGGTGCGAACGCACATCATAGCGCTGAAGATGATCAATGCATCAAAATAATCAATGCATGATCACATCAAACATATTTCAACAGGACAGAAGTGCGAAACTCAACCGCATACTGCAGCATAAGAATACAGCACTTTAGGAAACACATTCCTGACAAACCATGGCAGTCACTGGCATCTCATTTTCTTTCATGAATGAATACGTTTAGCATTTTTTTTAAGGTGCACGACAACAGGAAACGAGAAAGAGTCATCCATTTAGTCATTTCTCTTCTTTGGCTGACTAAAATGAAGACAAAACGCTGTGTAGGCAGCATGCTCTAAATGCACAGATCCTAAATCTGGTGACAGGATTAACCAAAACCGAGCCTTCCAGTCTAATAAGGTGTTCCCACAGTCTATTACTGACCAATGGGATGCAGTAGAGGTCAAGAGGTCTATAGAGCAGCATGTTCTACTGGGAAAGCCCTCTTTCTTTAGCCCTGATGTGTACAGCATTCATCCTATACAAACTATTCCCAAACTATTCCCTAAACTAAATAAACTCCTCCATATCGGTGTCCTTCGATTACGTTTGTCTGCTCTCAGCTGATTGCCACGGTGTATTCTATACAGCATCTATAGCTTGTCAGTCACCTTGTATAACGGAGGAGAGATTCAACACGGATTTGTTTGGATAAGTTAAGGATAGCTTCTATAGGGTGCATGGGTAGTAGCTTGAGTTCCATGTCTAGCCGTTATCAAGTCCGATGAACAAGGAAGCTGAAGGAAAGCAGGACAAATGTGTTTCCATGTAGCAAACAGATGTTTCCCTTAAATGTGCAGTGTTTGGATTACAGTTGTATCACTCACATCCCTAATTATCAATGGCCTCGGTTCATAGTCTATGGACGCATCATGGATTTATTTTGTGTTCTGGTCCCCAACACAAAGGACCTCTGAGAAACGGTTTATGAATGCCATGCATCAAGTAAAGCTAATTGAATTAGCTCCGACGAGACAATAAGTGAATCAGTATATTTTTCATATAAGTGTGCGGTTGGACAACGGGCAGTTGCACAGAGGTCTAAATGACCTTATTGAATCAACGGAGACGAATTGAGAAATCCAATCACAGGTTCTGATTATATCATTTGGGAGAAATGTGAACGTGAATATGAACGCTATAGCATGCCTTTCCCCTCATGGGTAGATCAGCAAATTTGTTAAGCGGACTTAATTGCCAGGCTGAGTGGCTTAAAAGAGGACACAGATTTTTCACAATGAACCAAAGAGAAGAGACGATGCTATGTATGCCGGGAGCGAGCGGGATAAATCGTGTCCTTGAGTGTGCTTGTGTGGAAGGTTCCGGCTCTGTGCAAGGTTCAGGCTCTGTGGAAGGTTCCGGCTCTGTGGAAGGTTCAGTCTCTGTGGAAGGTTCAGGCTCTGTGGAAGGTTCAGGCTCTGTGGAAGTTTCAGGCTCTGTGGAAGTTTCAGGCTCTGTGGAAGTTTCAGGCTCTGTGGAAGGTTCAGGCTCTGTGGAAGGTTCAGGCTCTGTGGAAGGTTCAGGCTCTGTGGAAGGTTCAGGCTCTGTGGAAGGTTCAGGCTCTGTGGAAGGTTCATGCTCTGTGGAAGGTTCAGGCTCTGTGGAAGGTTCAGGCTCTGTGGAAGGTTCAGACTCTGTGTCTGTGGTGGCAAAGATGATCTCCACTCTGTCTGCCACCCCAGAAATATCCAGGCCAGAACTGTGTATCAACTGACTGGAGCTTCTTTGATGCTCTGTGTGTTTCTTATCAGCCTGTGCTCTTTTTTGTGTTTCACAGAACATGAAACGAGAGTGATGGCCAAAGAACGACAGAAGAAAGACAACCACAACTTGAGTACGAGCCGCCCCACTCAACACAGACTGCCTTCAGAAACATTGTGTGGGGCACTAAAGTAACCTCTCCCTCTCCCTCTCTCTCTCTCTCTCTCTCTCTCTCTCCCTCTCTCTTTCTCTCTCTCTCTCTCTCTCTCTCTCTCTCTCTCTCTCTCTCTCTCTCTCTCTCTCTCTCTCTCTCTCTCTCTCTCCAGTTGAAAGAAGAAGAAGGTACAACATCAACTACAGAATCAAAGAACTTGGAACAATGATACCAAAGTCGAATGACCCGTAAGTGATCTAGCGCTTGTTACACTTTTCTCAGTGTTTATTATGTTCAAAACATTAGTTTACCTGACTCAATATTGCAAAGCAACTCCCCACGGTCAAGTCTATTGCCATGAATAAATGTACACATGTCTGGCTGCTGTAAAGCATATCAAAAACTAAGCACAGCCCGCTAAATGTTGTTAATTGAATTCAAATTAATACTCAAGAGCACATTTCGCTCCTATTTCAAGGGTGTACTTGAGTAGCTATTGTAGTCTTCACGCTCTGCAAAGTAGTGAGTCTGAATCTTCTTTGGGTTCTTAACAGTAGACTACAGCTTAGAGCTCAATGATGAAGATTGGGGTCAAACGCAAAGAGGGCCACCACCCGTTTGAATCAAAGTTTGAGCACAATTGGCCCACTAAGGTGGAATACGGAAGCCGGAATTGGAATCCGACTGGCCCAACCGCAATTGAACTTTTGATAGAATTTAAATGGAAGGTTACCGCTGTCGCCGTGCCATTAAGACAAGATAAAGAAGATTATTGGCTGTGGAGCAGACCAACGTCTTGTTCCAAAGAAAGGTGCATTTTACAGCAGCGTCCTGGTTTAAAAAGGTAATGGTATCAGGGAATGGAGCCTGCACTCTTGGCTTCTTCCAAAGTCACATCCCCCCCCCCCCCCCCCCTCTTCCGATACCTATTTTTACTTGAGGATTAATTTTACCATACAAGCAGTTCCAGAATGGACTTTCTGTAGACGTACTTATACTTAACTATTCTATTAAAATTCCCATTCAAAGGCTGGATGTAATGTCCGATGAAATGAATAATTGGCCATGTAAATCACCATTTCTTATTCATATATAAAAAATGGGTCCCTGCATACGTTTTTGTACAGAACATTCCGCTGAGGCGGTGAATAAAAGGTTATCTTTTACGTCCCTCTGCCGTAGTGATATGCGCTGGAACAAAGGCACCATTCTCAAGGCGTCGGTGGAGTACATCAAGTGGCTGCAGAAGGAGCAGCAGCACGCCAGAGAGCTGGAGAACAGGCAGAAGAAGATGGAGCAGGCCAACAGGAGGCTACTGCTCAGGATCCAGGTATGGACTATGGAGAGAGAAAGACAGACACCCTCAAAACTCGGCCCCCTACCACTACTGATCCCCAACCCAGCGACTTCCTCATCCTTAACACCATGCCAATGCGCACCATCACGGGGCCCTGATGCTCAATAGAGACCCCCCCACCCCTTCCCCAGCTAGCTCAGTGCTATATACCTAACTAACCCCCATTCCCTGGCAGAGACCGGCCCTGCTCGTATTGATGTTTGTCAAGCAGTTCCCCATCACCTCTCTTCTCTTCCGCCTCTCCTCTTTTCCACCTCTCCAAGACACAATAATTGACATGGCAGCAGAGCAGAGCCAAGCAGACAGTGGAGACGTTACCACAAGTCCTCAGCCACTGAGACTTCACAATTAACCACCGAATGAATCAGCACATTCACGGCTCTGTCTCTTACGCCGAGTCAAGCTAAACTTCTCAATGGAACAGTGTCATCCTAAAGGACGTTGAGACCAACAAAACACATACAACTCAAAAGAGGCGTAAAGAGACATTTCATGTGGAGAGAGCTAACGAAAGCATCGAACCGAATGCTAGCTTCACAGTGTTAGCCAAATAAGTGCTGGTGACAGTTGATAACACACTGTAGGGAGAAAGACGGCATCGACACCAAGCGTCACCCACAGAAGCATCACAGCTAGTCTTACTTAAATGTACTGTTGGAATCCTACAGAAAGATGTTTAAACTGAGAAAAACAGGCGGTTATAACTTTGCATCACGTAACGCGGGAACAGTGATGCTTCTAACTTGCTGCGCATTACTCTACACTTTTTTTTTCATCCCCCGTGTTTTTTTTTTAGCTAAACGACATGCTAGGTTAACCGTTATCAAGGTAGACTGACAAACAGACTATTATCCATATTGTTACTGCTAGTAGAGCGTCGATGGGGAGGCGTGAACCATATTGCTGGTAGCTGATTGATGAGGTTTTGTCATTG
This sequence comes from Salvelinus namaycush, assembly GCF_016432855.1. Classification (NCBI taxonomy): domain Eukaryota; kingdom Metazoa; phylum Chordata; class Actinopteri; order Salmoniformes; family Salmonidae; genus Salvelinus; species Salvelinus namaycush. Next base: position 4,889,934 of record NC_052344.1, on the reverse strand, counting down.
GTTCCTCCCTGTCATGTTTATGACACAAACCCCAAGGGCCCTGGCTTCCTGAGAGGGGGGGTCTGGAGACGAGGGGTTGATTAAATGGATTGGCCTCCACTACATTAGAGTGCTATTAGAATCCTCTTAAGGATTAACCCCTTTTTTTGTTTTCAATTTTCGACTGAAATGACATACCCGAATCTATCTGCCCGTAGCTCAGGCCCTGAAGCAAGGATATGCATATTCTTGGTACCATTTGGAACGAAACACTTTGAAGGTCATGGAAATGTCAAAAGAATGTAGTGGAATATAACACAATAGATCTGGTTAGAGACATTACAAAGAAAAAACAACCGTTCTTTTGTCATTTTTTTGTACCGTCATCTTTGAAATGCAAGAGAAAAGCCCTAATGTATTATTTCAGGCCAGGGCAAGTTTAGATTTTGGCCACTAGATGGCATCAGTGTTGTGCAAAGTTTTAGACTGATCCAATGAACCATTGCAATTCTGTTCAAAATGTTGTATCAAGACTGCCCAAATGTGCCTAATCTGTTTATTAATAACTTTTCATGTTCAAAATTGTGCACTCTCCTCAAACAATAGCATGGTATTCTTTCACTGTAATAGCTACTGTAAATTGGACAGTGCAGTTCGATTAACAAGAATTTAAGCTTTCTGCCAATATTAGATATGTCTATGTCCTGGGAAATGTTCTTGTTACTTACAACCTCATTCTAATCGCATTAGTCTACGTTAGCTCAACCGTCCCCGATCCCGAAGAAGTTCTAAAGTCAATCCATAATAATCTACCAGAATATGAGGGATGTGTGCGTGTGTGTCGGGGAGGAGGGGGGGTGTATGTGTGTAATGTGTATGCACCCATGTGTTTGTGTTTGTGTGTGTGTGTGTGTGTGTGTGTGTGTGTGTGTGTGTGTGTGTGTGTGTTTGTGTGTGTGTGTAAGGGTTGCCAACTCGTACCGAGCTCATTCTGAGAAAAGTCATCTCCTTCATTAAAAGTCTTCTTCTTCAACACTGTTCCCATTCATATGTATTTGAGAATAACACTGTCCTGATCCTTGGTCCTTTTCTGTGCGTTTCAGGAGCTGGAGATCCAGGCCCGTGCTCACGGCCTCCCCAACATGGCCACTTCCCTGGGTACTGTAGAGCTCTCCTCCCACCTCCTCAAACAAAAACAGCAACAGCAGCAGCAGCAGCAGCCCTTGGCTCCCCAGTCACAGCAGGGTCTCCAACCACCCCTGTACCAGGAAGAGCTGAACGGGGAGTACCTCCAGAGGACCTCCATGCCAGCCATGGTCACCGGGGTTACAGACCAGGGTCAGGGGGTGGTTGATGGCTCCACCACTTTCTCCGACCCGCTGTCTCACTTCACAGACTTCTTCAGCTCCACGCTCAAAGAGGAGCAACGGCTGGACGAGATCCTCATGGACAACCCGCTCTCGCCTTTCGGCACCGACCCGCTTCTCTCCGCCGGCTCGCCCGACGCCTCCAAGGACTCCAGTCACAGGAGCAGCTTCAGCTCGGACGATGGCGACGATGACCTATGATCCCTGACCCCTCCGCGACCCCACGGTGACCCCGTGTCAAAGGTCAAAGGACAAACAGCAGTTGGTCACCCTCACAAAGTGGTGCAGGGATTTGTTCCAGCCCAGCACCAACATATTCGATTCCACTGACCAGCTCGAATCATTGAGAACTTGGTTCGTGGGCGCAGGTGTGTTAGTGCTGGGCTGGAGCAGAAGCCTGCACACCATGTGGCTCTCCAGGACCAGGGTTAGTTACCACTGGCACTCCCACTTTTTAAAAACTTTGGTCGAGAGTACATACAGCACCTCTGCCTCGCAGACAGAACCAGACTCATGAGAAAAAGGGAGAAAGACAATCGGTACATACTGATCATATAATACTGCTCCACAGTGCATTGAACACTGGGGTTGTTGAACACCACTGTAAACTATAAAGACTACTTCACTGTACCTATCATGTGTCTTTGCGACATGCCAAAAGAGGATTGCTTCCTTTTCAGAGGTATAGTATTACTGTTATTGTATAAAAGGACTTTAAACCATTGAGGTTCACTGATGGGCCCTATCTAGAGCTAGTTACTGGTGGTTCCTCTTCCAAACAGAAATTAAAATGGAACAGTGATACTAGCCGAAAAAGCCTAACACGTCCTTCGTTCATCTTTACATTTATTTTTATAAAATGTTTTATGTATTTATATGTGTTTTAATCCATGTATTCCTAAAAAACATTACATTATCTAACATGCTCTCTTTTCTATTGGTGGGGGTGGGGAAAATATAATAAACCCCTTTTTTTAATAAATCAGACTTGGCGTTTTGTCATTATAATCACACATGCGCACCACATACCCAACACAAAAGCTCTCATGTCTAATTTGTAATATTACGCCCTACTCTATTATCAAAAAAGTATGGAGACCTGTTAACTTTCATTCTTTCCTATCCAACAGGAGCATTTCAGTTATGAACCAGGAAGAGTGACAGAGAGGTTGATTATCACATAGTCAGAGGCAAGACCTATGAGGCTAAACTGATGAATGAAGGTCCATACAGGGGAGCTGTGTCTGAACAGAGGTGGGTGTGAGTAAAATGAGGGTTTCACCCAGGGTGACAGACAGTAAATGAGTGACAGAGAGAAGACAGAGAGAATGGGAAAATGAGGAGTGATGGTGCTGATCCAATTAAGGGCTCTTAAGGACTGGGAAAAGGCCGAATTAAAGGAGAGTATAGAGTAGGCTTTAAAAAACTTGTCCGTTAAAAGTTCTCTGAAGAAGCTAGATGACTGGTTTTAAAGAATATACTGTCCAATTAATCATTGAGAATCAAAATAGTTGCTTAAAATAAAATCTAAACTTTACTCATAAAAGTTTAGTCAGACTTGTTTTGGATACATATAACGCTGAAATCTTTTGAATAAATATTTCATTAGTGGATATTTTCTAACCATATTACATTTATGCATTAATAATACAACAAACAGTCCAGATTGGGAAAAAAAGCAACATTCAATGCGTTTCAGTGGATACCCTGTGTTCCTCATCAAAGCTCTTCTAAATTAATGTTTTAGAATGTTATTAGCTTGTATGTTTCTCCCATAATGAAATTGAAAGATAACTGCCTGCATCTCCTCTATAGCTACAAAATTAAATTGAATCCCCAATCATTATTCAATAGACAGCCCAACTACAAAGCGATGAGTGATGTTTACAGGTAATTGGCCAATGCAATTATGGAAGGTAAATATGGATTTTCATTAACGAGAAAACATGGAGGGTCTCGGAGAATTTTGATTGACTAAAATTCATTTTCCAAAGGCACAATTTACATTTTGATGTCAATATGATTATCTCCAGATACTCTCCTATTGCAAAAAAATATAAAATACATTATTTGTATACACAAGCTTATCATTATGTGACTAAAATAATCAACACATCACATAAATTGAATGCATTTCAACCCTGTCCAGAATCCTTGCGTCATCAAAGATAATATTGAACAAAGTTCATGGTTTCGACTCAAGGGCTTCAAACAGTGATTTGGCCTAAGGCAACGGTGACATCAGAACTAGGAAGTTTTATTCGGGAATATCACAGTTCATTAAACCGCAGCTTTGGAAACTCAGGGGCAAGACAAGGATACAACATATGTATTGACAAAACAGTCATACTCTTAATAATGTATCCGATAACAGTTTAATATAGAAAACATTAACCGATACATTCAATAACTAAAGATGAACGTAAAGATGTAAAACAAATTTTATGTAAAGATGTAAAACAGATTGGTTTATAATATTTAAAACCTTCCTTGATATGGTGCTGCCATGCCCCCTGTCTAATCTTCTGCATACGACAGAGATTATAATTATTCCTCTACTAGAATAACTGCCAAAACTGTGTGGTTTGTAAAACAATCTTTCCATTGCTTTATTGTATAACTTCTGTGCGTAGCAGAGCGTTACCTCACCATTTCCTGAAGCAGGAGTAGTTCAATGCCATAGTTCACCAGTAGGTGGCAGCAGTATGCTGTGTACTCTGGTCAAAACCCCATAGCTCTCGTTTTACCAATCCCAATACAAACCCAGAGAGTTATTGTGGTTGATTTAACCAGCGAGGCAAACGAACAAACCCCAAAAGGCTTTCATGTTAATGTTAATTGACTCCTTCCTTTCTAGTATATTTTTTTATTTATTATGAACATATAATTTTAACATTATGCCAGTAAAATTACAAGTACATTTGAGTTTCTTCTAGATGTACAGTATATGGACTCCAATAAAGACCAGTCTTATGAACCCAATTGATGTAATGAACCTCCGAGGTACTAGCGCGGCTAACAATTTCTCACCCCTTTTCCCACTAAGGTTGACACGGATGCTGCAGAGCTGTCACCTGTACAGAATGCCACCGCTGCCAGTGTAGCGTGCTACAACGCTTCCCCCTGCTGAAGCTGCCAATGGCAACTCTGGAACACACCTGCCACACCAACCCGAGCTTGAGGGGAAAAAAATACATTTTTACAAACGGTCATCAGCATCTGGACTGTGACAAGGCTTGTGCACAAGTTCAATGAACTTGACTGTGAGTAACAAAGTGACAGCAGTGTGATATGTATTTTCATGCCTGGACTCAGAGTTGCTGTGTGGTAAACAACATGCTGATTCTGATCCAGAGATCCTGGGTACTGGATACATATGGCAACTTGCACTCCACTGATAATCTAGTACAGTACTTTTGACCATGGCCAAGTGACACCGTATTCCTTATAATATAATGCACTACTTTTGACCATGGCCAAGTGACACCGTATTCCTTATAATATAATGCACTACTTTTGACCATGGCCAAGTGACACCGTATTCCTTATAATATAATGCATTACTTTTGACCATGGCCAAGTGACACCGTATTCCTTATAATATAATGCACTACTTTTGACCATGGCCAAGTGACACCGTATTCCTTATAATATAATGCATTACTTTTGACCATGGCCAAGTGACACCGTATTGCCTATAATATAATGCACTACTTTTGACCATGGCCAAGTGACACCGTATTCCCTATAATATAATGCACTACTTTTGACCATGGCCAAGTGACACCGTATTCCCTATAATATAATGCACTACTTTTGACCATGGCCAAGTGACACCGTATTCCTTATAATATAATGCACTACTTTTGACCATGGCCAAGTGACACCGTATTCCTTATAATATAATGCACTACTTTTGACCATGGCCAAGTGACACCGTATTCCTTATAATATAATGCACTACTTTTGACCATGGCCAAGTGACACCGTATTCCTTATAATATAATGCATTACTTTTGACCATGGCCAAGTGACACCGTATTGCCTATAATATAATGCACTACTTTTGACCATGGCCAAGTGACACCGTATTCCCTATAATATAATGCACTACTTTTGACCATGGCCAAGTGACACAGTATTCCCTATAATATAATGCACTACTTTTGAACAGAACCAGAGTGTCATTGGATATTTGCAGATACTGTAGCGCCCCTCCGCCATGCACCACAATACATCCCATGATCCTTTGGGGCTGGGCCTCCAGTCCATTGAGCCTTTACGAGGCGAGACCACACCATGACCAGTCTCTCACAAACTCCCACGTCACACGCCAGCAAACCATCGCATTAACGACGGAACACAAAGGGATGAAAAATAACCAGCTGGGCTTCGAAACGCTATTAAATGAATGTGATTTCCAGAGGTTTTTATGAATCGAAACAGATGCCAAAACATAACTTCAAACAAATTGACTCCCAATTATTTGAGCCACACAATTCCAGATGTTCAACAGATGGAGGCGCGGAGGGGGGGAACCAAAGGTGTCTCGAACTGCGTTTTTGTTTTAATCTGACAATAAAGGCAGGCGGTTACAGTTGTATGTGTTTTAAATCAGTGGGCGGGCTGAGAGGTGAGTGGGGGGACATAGAAGAGAGACAGAAAGCACATCATTAGGAAAATGTCAATCCAACCAGCGACAGAGAGAACAGAACACTGTAGCGTTCATATAGTCAGTTAATATCTCCGTGCAGGAAGCCAGGACAAACCGTATCAAGGTTTCTCTGAAATGTTAATGTGATCCCTCTGCATATCTCTCTTTCAGTGTTCAAATGAAATGAAAAAGGGAACAATTACTGAACTCACTATTTTATATGGGTGTTCACATGAATAGCCTAGGCATATGGTCATGCATATGGACATACATTCAATTACATGGCCAGATGTCTATATGCAAGTCTATGAACATACCAAGAACTACAGTATAAGAAGGAAGGTACTGATGAAGTAGTTGCAGCCGGTAGCCTCCTTTATGCCACAGACTCGGCTAATAGTGTGTCTAGCTGCACTGTGTCCAGGCTGGGTCCTGGCTGCCTCTGATCCCATTACAAGGAGAGCCCCGGGGCCTGAGGGAGCCATTGGGGACCCACCAGGGATCCAAGATGTCCGTGTTATCCAGCCTTGGCCCATAGAGGAGCCATCCACTGGGGCTCAATTGGGGTTCAATTGTGGCTCCCTGATTCGGCCTCATTCTCCACACTAACGGGTTGCCTTGAGCACCTCCGGCCCAGCCTCTGATCCGAGGGGGCCAAAATATCCCTTCTCCGACTCTCTCCCCCTCTCCATCCATAATATCTCCGGCTAACGTATTCTAACGGAGCAGAAAAGCAGGTCCGTTTTGTTGGGCTAGCGTCTAACTTTCCCCGTTTAATTCCTCCACTATTGGGAACTGCTATGCTAATCCTCCCATCGTTGGCCCCCGCTCCCACTCTTCCTCGTTCTCTCTCTGGTAACCTTCTGTAATCTGGGTGACCTTGGTGGGGCAGTGGGGTTGGCGGGAACAGTGGGGGGGGGGGGGGGGCGGCGGGGCCGTGGCCATGGAAGGCCCTGATTGATTTGTAATTCAAAACGGGAGCGGCAGGTCTAGGGCTATGATGTTCGCTGCTATAACTGCCAACACCAGAACCAGAACCGCCCCGAACCCCCCAAACACCTGAGGGGGAAACCAACCGAGCCAAAAATATTCTGTAAAAAAAAAGAGAAAAAAAAAAGTTGAATCTAATAGTGGAGAGTGCAATTGGACAATGTGCTGTAGTGTGTCTGTCTATTCTCCTGCGTGTCTCCGGCGTAAGTGAGTGTGTGTTAGTCAAGAGAGAGACGAGGTGAGGCGAGGTGCAGGGCGTGACGTGTGGGTAAATGTCAGCCAAGTTTGGGGTTGATATGATGATCATTACCACACTGAGATAATTGGATCTAGCTGTGTGGGCCGAGGCGTTTGGTGGGCGCCTCTTCTCTCCAATGGGCATCTTTCTACTCGTCTACATTATTCATCCACCTCTTTATCTCCCTCTCCTCTCCTCCCTCGCCCAGGAATCCAGGCCATCGCTGGGCCTTCATTCATAATTGATGGGTAATTGTTTATTAAATGCAAGACCTGACACTATTATACCTATTACCATGTCTGCAGAGTAGTAGTGTGTGCATTTTTCCATATTCTAAAGATCTTAGGAGATGGGATCGTATGGATGAGTGGGTATGGATGGATGGATGGACGCAAGGGATAACGGAGGTGTAGGGAAAGGGGGAAAAAAACGAAAGAGAGGAAGCCGGCCGAGGGAGGAGAGGAATGATGAAGAAAGAAGTCAATGCGATTGGCCCGTGTGGAGTTTGTGAGAAGTTAAGTCAGTCTCCGTACAGAGTGAGAGGATAGGACGAGAGACAAAGGAGCTAAAAGAACCTCTTTTGCTCTCATTACATTGACTCTTAATCTCTCCACGGCCCGTCGTGGGCAATCCCAGCTCTGGGCGTTAGGAGGGTAAAGCCTCCGACGAGACCGTCCGTTCAAAGCGGATTCATTACCTGAGATGGGACTGAGGCTGTGTGCCAAATGGCACCGTGTTGGGCTATGGTCAAAAACAGTGCACTATATAGGGGAATAGGTTGCCATTTGGGACACAGCGTGAGTGTCTGTCTGGCCACCACTGAGCCCAGTTAAATGTCATCTCTGCCAGGGAGGGACAGAGACGCAGAGAGGACCTGATTGGGACCAGACACCACTAGAGGTCAGTGTGGCTACAGATTTAAAAGGTATCTCTAAATGCCTGACATGGCTGAGGCTAAAGCTTAAGAAGATGCAACCATCACAAAAGGGAGGACAAAACATAATTCAGGTGATGGAAATGAATCAAAATGAAATGATTAAGTTCAGTTAATTACTCGGTAGCTTAGGCAAATCAGCTTAACTTATATCGAAATCATTATTTCAGCTAACGCGTCGCCAGGCAGGCAGAAGATATTTAGCCAACATGTACTTAAAACAGCCTATATCAGTGTATATAAAGTAGGAACTCGGTTAATGGATTAGATAGCCTACTGTGTGCTGCATGTATCCTAACACATATTAATGTGCCATTAAGTTATATTAAGTCTTGGGGAAAATAGTTTTTAAAAATCTATGCATATCCGCAGATGGCTGAGTGTAAAAGGAGGCGGGGTGTTTAATTTCCTAGCGTACTTGGTGTCATATCACACTAAGTGTTTGTATAGTCGATGTGACGCCACAAAGTGATTGACAGTTTTGTTCAATACAATTCCCTTTTTACACACATTCATTACACAAAAGCCCTCATTGAAATACTACAGTATCTTTCCACACACACACACACACACACACACACACACACACACACACACACACACACACACACACACACACACACACACACACACACACACACACACACACACACACACACACACACACAGAGATGAAATGAAAGGAGGAAATATTGTGTGAGGTGTAGTGTGTGTAGAGATCTGTAAGATGGAATGTCATTACATTGGCTGGGTTCAAGGTGATTAACACGGAGTGTTAATTAAGAGATCGTAGCCTAAGGAGTGGGTGTGTTGCTAATCTAACGACACAGTTCTGAAGAGTTCGCTCCTCTCTACACATAAACACACAGTAGAGATCCAGCTACTGCTGGCTTCTTTTCAACAAAATGTATTAAAACAATAACACGGTTCACAATAACAGTCTAAAATAGACTCTGAATTAAACATTTTGTATATTGAGTTAATCAAAGTTAATGTATGCTGTGATAAAATAGCACAATTTACAACATGATAAATACATAATAATATTACTGATAAGACTGAAGTTTGTGCAAAGGACAAAATGTAATTGAAACATTTTAAATGACACATACAACGTTGTGTAATACAGTGCATTTTAACTGTAGACGCTGCACTTCAGGCTCACCTAGTGCTATAGAAACCTTGTGGGAAAGTGCACTCTGCCTCAACTCATAATCACTAAACGCAGCCTGGATAAAGAAATGGCTACTAGTGAAATCAACTATCGGTACACGTGAACAACAGAACATACTATTCTGAAGTTAAAAAAAATCGGAAATGAAATAAATTACAAAAACAAATAACTATGAAAATGGTTTATCAGATGTAGGCCTTTATCAAATAGCCACGACCCGATCTAGATACAACTCTCCTCATCCTTCCACCAAGGCGTACACTACTGAACAGTAAGGAAACTGAAGTTCCAGAGGCAGACCCGCTCAACGCTGTTGAGTTGATTAACTGAACTAGAGAGAGAAGGGTGAGGAGTGAAACGCGCATCTATCCAAAAGCCTATTTATACCGCCTGACGGTAGAGCAGGCTAATGCCGTCCAAATGAATGAGCAAGCCAATTTAAATGAGCTTCTCTGTTGTGCTATGGATAACATGCGTCGCGTTCTGTAAATAATACCACAGCAGCTGTCACCCCCAGCTCAAACACATCGTACGGAGCAGCTACGTAGCTAATGCCATGTTAGGATTAGCTAACACAGATGAGTGAATATATTATGAACTGAGGAGAAGGCCTGCCAGGCCAACAACAGTTTACAGTACAGAAGGAACCTTCTGCAACAAATAAAATGTAATTAAGGAGTGGGGAGAGAAGAGGAGAGAGAGGTGGGGTGCGTGTACACACACACACACACGCACACACACACAACATGCAAATGCTCCTTTGTTACTTGCCGTTTTGCATCCTAATACCCGGATCAAAATACCTTTTCTCGCATTATGGAATTTGTCATGTTCAGTTGGAGCTGTCATATCTAGGAGTGTGTGCGTTAATGTGTGTCATCTGCTTTGCAACACATCAGTCTTCTCTTGTTAGGCAAGCAACTTGTTCAGTAAATAATGATCCACTTTGGCAGAGGCTGGCTGCTGTTCTATTATGATGCTGGCTGGTGAGTGTGTGTGTGTGTGTGTGTGTGTGTGTGTGTGTGTGTGTGTGTGTGTGTGTGTGTGTGTGTGTGTGTGTGTGTGTGTGTGTGTGTGTGTGTGTGTGTGTGTGTGTGTTTGCCAAGGAGCAAGGATCAAGCAGAGTGGATACAAAAATGCTTTAGGCTAGAATTCAAATCAAAGCCGCAACGTGGAAAACAAATACATATTTTACAAACTATTCCACACAATCTTTCACTGTTTCACCCAAGCATGCCACAGAGTGCATGTATGCCAGTTTGTTGCTTCCCCCTTAAGTAGGAAGCAGGTAGAAAGAAAAAAGAGAACATTTGAAAGCTTTCCACCTTCTCTCCTGCTTCCTCTCTCCATCCCTCTCTCTCTCTCCCTCCCTCCCCCCATGTCTCCCTCTCCCTACTTCTTCCCCCACTCCCTCTCTATCCTATCCCCCTCTCTCTCCCTCTCTGGGGCTGGGGCCTCGGGGAAAGAGGAGCAGAGCCACCGTCCTAATTCGTGCTCTCCCTGCAGCGGGTGTACGATAACAGCAGGGCTTAAAACGCCCGGCCCCTCTCCCTGTTCCTTCTCTCTCCCTCAACAGAGGCCTGTTTGTTCAAACTTCCCCACCTGAGACTGCTGGAACATCAGCGCACAGCCACATCACCGTGAGGGCGTCTTCAAAAAAAAATATGTTTTAAACAAGGCCCTCCCGTTTTGCTTGGCTCAGATCCTCCTCCATTTTTTTGTGGAAACGGAGAAAGGGCCTGAGAGGCTGGTGATGGTGGGGGGGCTGATTACAAACACACCAACGGGCTCTGGAGGGCTTTAGCCCCTGAGGCCCATTGGGAGCTGCATGTAGCAGATGGAGGTTTCTGTCAGACCCAACACTTCAGTCAGGCCTTCACTCTGTTCCCCCAGCATCAGCACAAACCCTGACTGAGCCGCCTGGAAATCACTCACAGACCCAGGCTTGCAAGTGCTGTATGTATATTGCTCCGTAGACAGCTGTATTGAAGTTACTAGAAGTGCTGAAACAAATTCAAGCCTTATATTGCCAATCAACGGGAGAATTTGGGGGAGAGTGAAGGGGAGGAAAGAAAATGGCCGCCACCTACGTACTTATCCCCTCAGAATCTCCAGTTAAAAGAGTCATAAAAGCATACCACTTTTAAAAGCAATCAATTGACATTGACAACGAAGGAAAGTATAATATCAGATACGTTCATTGTTTGTTTATTGTCAATGTATTAGATTGGCTTATATTGTCAATATATTACATTTACACTACCTCCCTTAGTTCTACCCCGAGAAGTCATTCCATCAGGGTTGAGTGAGTGAGAGAGAGAGGGGGCTTGAATCGTCCCATGACAGAAGAATGAGTACCTAGCTACCTATCCTCAGTACATTCAGTGGTGTGGAATGGCTTTATTTATGAAGTAGTACACGCTGGCAGGCAGCGAGATAATGCAGTCAGCCACAGTAGCTATGCAATCCTCACACATTTTAAAGATTGATGCTGTTTTGCGTGAGGAATGGTCCATCATGTGAGCGGCAGTCAGGGGACTGAGGGCAAGCGCGTAAATAAAATGCTGTGCTGGAATAAAAATAATTTCTGTTCCGTAACGGTATTTTACAAGTAATTGTTGGTGTTGAAAATATTTCAAAGATATGATTTCGTATGATCACATTCATCTGATTTGAATGTCGTTAACGGGAGGCAATCACGTGTGAGGTCTCCACCGGAGGATTTGAATAGTCCGGAGAAATGAAAAATGCCCTTGAGATGATCTTCTCCCTCTGTCGGTTTGCTTGATCATCAAGTCGGACTGACGGACAATTAAAATCACACTGACACGGTCATTACATTCAAATCAGCAGCATCAGTAGCTACAGTGCAGTATTCACTGACTCTTTTGACGCGTGTTGAGTCAAATTTTTGGAATTGTGTGAGAAAACAGTTGCTCTCTAACTGGCCATAAAATCAAATCAAATTTATTTTATATAGCCCTTCGTACATCAGCTAATATCTCGAAGTGCTGTACAGAAACCCAGCCTAAAACCCCAAACAGCAAGCAATGCAGGTGTAGAAGCACGGTGGCTAGGAAAAACTCCCTAGAAAAGCCAAAACCTAGGAAGAAACCTAGAGAGGAACCAGGCTATGAGGGGTGGCCAGTCCTCTTCTGGCTGTGCCGGGTGGAGATTATAACAGAACATGGCCAAGATGTTCAAATGTTCATAAATGACCAGCATGGTCAAATAATAATAATCACAGTAGTTATCGAGGGTGTAGGAAGTCAGCACCTCAGGAGTAAATGTCAGTTGGCTTTTCATAGCCGATCATTAAGAGTATCTCTACCGCTCCTGCGGTCTCTAGAGAGTTGAAAACAGCAGGTCTGGGACAGGTAGCACGTCCGGTGGACAGGTCAGGGTTCCATAGCCGCAGGCAGAACAGTTGAAACTGGAACAGCAGCAAGGCCAGGTGGACTGGGGACAGCAAGGAGTCATCATGCCCGGTAGTCCTGACGCATGGTCCTAGGGCTCAGGTCCTCCGAGAGAGAGAAAGAAAGAGAGAAGGAGAGAATTAGAGAGAGCATACTTAAATTCACACAGGACACCGGATAAGACAGGAGAAGTACTCCAGATATAACAAACTGACCCTAGCCCCCGACACATAAACTACTACAGCATAAATACTGGAGGCTGAGAAAAGCATGACTAGATCCCTTTTTGCCGACGACACCTGGGGAACGTTCCAGTCATGGAAAGGCGTGTCTCTAAAACCAGGAAATCAGGAAATCTCTGCAGTACTGCCCAGAGAGGAACAACTCCTCACCAAAATGAATCCATTACACTCATTGCAGATCCACCCACCTGTGGAGACAGATGCAGATGGGGCGGATGGATCCCCCTTCCTTTCCACTCCTTCCTCGGCTACCCTCTCCCTTTTCCTCCTCTACCACCACCACTCTGTCTTTCACCACTTCTGGCTTCCACTCCTACCTCTTCTCAATTTTCCTCCTCTTCTACCTCTGTCTCTTTGCCTCCATTTCCACCTCTCCCTTTTCCTCCCTCTCATCCTTCCCTCCCTGCCTCTTCCTCCCCTATCCCGCTGCCAGGGGGGAGAGCTAGGTGAGGTACTGTAAGGGGTGTACGCGGGGGGAGGTGGCCTATTTTACCTCAGCTTAAACCGGACACACCTGTGGAGTAGTGAAGCATCAGGAACACATCCCCCATTGTTTCTTCACTTCATTCTGTTACCAACTAACTGCAATCCCCATTTCCCGAGGGCCACATAGTACCAGTGGTGTTTACTGAGTAACTAAGGTGAGTTACTTTTCCTTTTAAACAAACTTAACAAACTTAGCTAGGACAGTCAAAGTTATTGGGCTCCAACATGATACTTGATTAGGCTTGCGTATGACGAAGTTATAAACACACACTCCCAGACAAATTTTTAACAGCATGACTTACATGGTTAAATGTAAACCAAATGCCAATATAAACGCTACAGAGGAGCATCTGCTGGCAAGACACTTGAGAGGAACTTAAGGTTGTTATCATCAGTATCACTGAGTGTGTGTACTGTATCATATAAGTCAGACAGGAGAGGAAATATTTTTTCCATCTTTTCACAACCCTTAAAGACTAAATATAGAGTCGGGCTTTTGTACCGTTGGATCACATATTTCAGTCTGACCTCGTTTCAACAGACAAAGAAAGCACTCAATGTTTTTTTCTTTTTTTCCCTTCCTCTCCTTTTCTCAACACATCTAATATCTCACTTCTTCGTCTGCGCGACGCGATAGGATTTACAGCTAAAACAACAGCGGGGGCTCAGATGCGTTCGCTCAGTAAACTGGTCGTTTGTTAAAAGAGAGATGTTATACTCCGGTCACGTTGGTTCCCATCTTGTTTTGCCAGGTGGAGCCGCCACAGTCGCACTGTTTTGATACAACCCAGCTGGCAGAGGCTGATACCAGTTTAGTCTGAGGAATTGGCCTGTGCAAACAAACACACGGCTCCCCACTGCATCTGCCAACCATTAGCTATGTATCGGCAGGGAGGGACGGAGAGTAACAGAGAAACAGAGAGAAAAACAGAGAGAGAGAGAGAAACGGAGAGCGGGAGAGAGAGAGAGCGAGATTGTGTGTGGGAGAGAGGGATAGAGAGAGCGAGAGAGAGAGAAAGGGAGGGAGAGAGAGAGTGAGAGAGATATAAAGAGGAGAGAAAGAGAGGGAGGGCTGAGAGAGATGGAGGACGAGTGAGAGGTCCTGCTAAATAAGCCTGATCCTGTTTCAGAGCCAGCAAATAAACAACAGCCCCAGCATCATTATTCACTAGAGATGATATGGCCAGGGAGGTTTTAAAAGCACACCTGCTCTGTGTGGGAGGGCTGCATGCCCTCTCACTGACTGACTCCCCCGTGCACTGGTCCTCTGAGAGGAGTGGGCTGGCCTGACGTCTACATACCTCAACCCCCCATGGGAGATACCACCTAATTCTTACAGGTGTGGTGAGTTACCTCCATGCAATGTGAAGTGCTACGATGGGGGTTATTCAAAGTGAATTTATGCCATGTATTCATTCTTCATCATTCTAAAAGTACAACTCAACAGTGCAATATGAGTAAGTAGGTGAAGTGAAATCCAGAATTGTTTTTATGGAGTATTCCTGGGGTGCGCCAAGAACATGTTCCCTGCAAACATGTATGGGATTCTATTTTCAGTCCGTCCAACACAATGCATGAAACTGATGAAATGTTTGCTCTGCTAAGCAATTCCAGAGTGTCAGAACGATTGAAGCCTACTCGTAAACACGCACTTCTCCCGGGAATAGTAAATTGTTACAAAGCAAGGAAAAGCTTTTGTGTTGATGGCAGAGAAGTGAAAGCCACTCACATTGGTTACAAACCCTTATGGTGTGTATGGATAGCTTTTATGCTTGAAAACATCTCCAGTGCCAGGGGTAGTGGGACTAAGAGAAAGGAGAGAGAGAGATAGAAAGAGAGAGAGAGGGACATTTGAGAAAATGGCAGATAGAGAGAGAGAATGAGAGAAAGGGGAAGAGAGAGAGAGTGAGAGTCAGAGGAGGAAAATGGAGAGGGGGGTGTAGCGGCGGAGCTGTTTTCATTGGCACATCTGCGTTGAAAAACTCCCGCTAACAGGAAAGTCTAAAGGTAAATTACATCACCGGCGAAGCCAACAAAAATGTTTCTCATTGAAGTAACTTGACAGTGATATTAATTATGCTGACACTTATAAACTCATCAAATTATTGAGCAGTGAATGCTGCAATAATACCACACCGGCTGCCTGTGCTTTTTCAACATTTACTCTGTCACACCCATTTCTCTTCTAAATACACAAAATGAAATAAATGAACACTTGACTTCCTAGTTATGGTGAAGTTAATAGTTCAGGATTTTCCTCGAGTCAGATGAACTTGTGGATACCATTTTTATGGCTCCCCGTCCAGTACGAAGGAGGTAGTTTCGCGAGCCATTGCTAATTAGCATTAGCATGCTAGCTGTACCCAAAGCCGTCAAGATAGTTACCCCTCCTGAACTACTGCATTTGATCAGAGCCGACTGTGTGTGTGTTTGTGTGTGTGTGCATTTCTCTGTATCCATCTCCACTGGGCTTTCCTTTCGTCCCCTGGCTCTGTTCATTAGCTGAGACTTGTTCCCCTGCCCCGCTCCACAGCACCGCTCCTGGTGATAATCATTCTTAATTTTCAGAGGTCCCTCAGTGCCCCCACTACCCCAACTAACCCCTCCCGGGGCCCCAACACAACCCCATCACCAGAGCCTGGTCCTCCAGCCTCCACACACATTAACACTCAACACAGAGTGGACCACATCATGCATAATCTACTATAGCACCACCCGGGTTAGGACTGGTCAGCTATAGAGATACTGAAGTCGTTTCAGTCAGTCTACAATAACAGACAAGGGCTGGACTGTGGGGTCTAAAGGTCTGGAAGACTCAAACCAACTTTATTGGTAGGAGAGAGAGAGAGTTCAGAATGCTAACATTGACACTTTTCATCTCAGATGAGTGGCGCGTGCATGCTGGCTGACTTGTTACCATAGAAATCAATTCCATAGCACACCACCCTTCGCCACCCATGATTGTCTCACTGTTTGGGAGGAGAGACTGACATAGCTGTATGTATGTTAAATGGTTGAGTAGACATAATTAATCACTTGGTGCTGAGGGGTATTTCGCGGAGGAATGGCGACGGCGTAATTTGTTCCAATAAGGCGTATCTGAAGGAAGGGGAAACGTGCTCAACCACGTTGCAGTCTGAGAAAACATTGTGGAGGAGAAACAGACAGCATGGAGCACTGAGAGAATCCTCCCTCCCCACTATGTCAGTCCCGGCTGGGCTGCTACTCAGGCAACCCTCCCCTGGCTGGCTGGGGCTGCTCACTCTGCGTGGGAGGGACTCTGGAGACATCATCAGCCACTCCACCATGAGAAACCTTGCTGCCTTCAATCACGTTGTCGCCTGTAATTAATATTCATCATCGTTCCTCCATTTCAGTCCTGCTGCTGCTGATAAATATTGATATGGTGCTGTGATGACGATGAGCAATAACAAAAATAATGTACTGCTAACTTTGGGCGAGGTCGTGAAAATGTGAGAAATACAAGCAAGCACATGCATCTACACACACTCAAGCCCCCCCCCCACTACCATTTCTCTGTCGACTTCAGATGATACGGTTGGCCTCTACGCTGACAGTGAGGTCACGACCCTATGATGACCACGCCCACAGTAGCCCTGACCAGTCAGGGCTGGCTCCTGGTTCAGGAGGAAGTGACACGTTGACACCCAACTGCCCTCTACTCTCCCCCCGTGTGGACTGTTCCTCTCTACTGAGGGCCTGTTTCAACCGCCTGTTTACAATTTAATTGTCCCTAATCACGGTTGAAGGTCAAAGCCGCTCAGTGAAACAGTGCCTCAGTCTCAGCACACACATGCACACTCACACACACAGGAAACTTCCAACTGTCACTGCCAACTGGGAATCAGGGATTGGACAGCCATGCGTTGCCCCCAGCAACCACCTAGGCTAGCTACACAGCACTGTACTGTACTACTGTCCATTATGAACAGGTTATTTTGGAAATACAGAAAGGGAGTGAAAGTAGTAGCCTCATAGGAAGTCATCATAGGAAGCTGAAAATTAACAGTGAAAACATACATCGCTATGAAAATATCCACATTTCTGCTATTACACAGCAATACACACGCACAGACAAAGACAGAAAGGGAGAGATAGAGAGAATATATAGAAACAGAAGTAATCATCTGTTGGTGTGTGTGTGTGTGTGTGTGTGTGTGTGTGTGTGTGTGTGTGTGTGTGCGCGTGTGTGTAGACTAGAGCAGAGGATGGTGTCTGAAGGTCAGCGAGACATTGAGGCAATCACCCTAACGATAACAAACGAGGGAAAGAGAGGGGACCTGCTATGCCTCAGTGTAATCACACACGCGCCGGCCGATGCACACACTCAGTCTCACACGCGTCCCGTTGTTATTTTATTTACTGTACATGCTCGTCTAGCCTTCTGAGGCCTCACCAGCCACCAGAAGACACTATCACATGAAAATACAAAGAAATATGAGAAGGTTGATCCTGAAGGGATGTTTATACAAGGCGAGCTAGAAGCAGGAGGCATTGCACACGACTGTGACATTCAGCCTAAAGAAAATGATTAATGGTACGGTGCACTATGTACAATATCATCACATAGCATGGACATATATATAGTACCAGTCAAAAGTTTGGACACACCTAATCATTGCAGGGTTTTTCTTTATTTTTTACTATTTTCTACATTGTAGAATAATAGTGAAGACAACAAAACTATGAAATAACACATATGGAATCATGTGGTAACCAAAAAAGTGTTCAACAAATCAAAATATGTATTGGTTGACAGGAATAACCACAGTGATGAATTATTGCGGGGGCGAATTACTTCATGAATGTGTATTGTGTGACATGAAGTAGTTATGGCACAGGTTATTGAAGTGTGTGTGTTGATGTAAAACCATTGCTTATGATGTTAGGTCTATGGGAAATTATGCATTTATGGTAGAAATTAGTTTTGGGGCTATCGTGATGGAACATTCCTAGCTGAAGGGAGAGTACTTAAGGTGCTCAGTTGGGTTTTGCCTGGGGGAGAGTAGGCTGGGCAGGTAACAGGTTGGCTAGGGTAGAGTTATACCTGGGGGAGAGCAGGCTGGGCAGGTAACAGGTTGGCTAGGGTAGAGTTATACCTGGGGGAGAGCAGGCTGGGCAGGTAACAGGTTGGCTAGGGTAGAGTTATACCTGGGGGAGAGCAGGCTGGGCAGGTAACAGGTTGGCTAGAGTAGAGTTATACCTGGGGGAGAGCAGGCTGGGCAGGTTGGCTAGAGTAGAGTTATACCTGAGGGAGAGCAGGCTGGGCAGGTAACAGGTTGGCTAGAGTAGAGTTATACCTGAGGTTTGTTAAAGGCAAACAGTTGTTGCCGGAATAGTTTATACTGAGAATGTTTGATTTATTCAAGTCTTTGTCAACATCCTGTTTGTTGTTTTCTGTACATAGTTTATTGGCCAATTAGTCCTGCACCTGTTAATATTGTAAATAAAAGCCTCTAAGATTGGTGAGCACCAGAACATCCTGTCTGTCTCCTCACTGTCCAATCCGCTGCTTCGGTTACTGCTTCACAAAGACCAAGTCCAAATTATGGCAAGAAACAGCTGTAATAAGCAAGGAGAAATGACAGTCCATCATTACTTTAAGACATGAAGGTCAGTCAATCAGGAAAATTTCAAGAACTTTTAATGTTTCCTCAAGTGCAGTCACAAAAATTCATCAAGAGCTATGATGAAACTGGCTCTCATGAGGACCGCCACAGGAAAGGAAGACCCAGAGTTACCTCTGCTGCAGAGGATAAATTCAGATTGCAGCCCAAATAAATGCTTCACAGAGTTCAAGTAACAGACACATCTCAACACCAACTGTTCAGAGGAGACTGCGTGAATCAGGCCTTCATGGTCGAATTGCTGCAAAGAAACCACTACTAAAGGACACCAATAAAAATAAGAGACTTACTTTGGCCAAGAAACACGAGCAATGGAAATTAGACCGGTGGAAATCTGTCCTTTGGTCTGATGAGTCCAAATTTGAGATTTTTGGTTCTAACCGCCGTGACATCGTGAGACGCAGAGTAGGTGAACACTGTCAGTGATTTATTTAGAATTCAAGGCACACTTAACCTCTTTGGGCTGCAGGGGCAGTATTGAGTAGCCTGGATAAAAGGTGCCCATTTCAAACGGCCTCGTACTCAATTCTTGCTCGTACAATATGCATATTATTATTACTATTGGATAGAAAACACTCTCTAGTTTCTAAAACCGTTTGAATTATATCTGTGAGTAAAACAGAACTCATTTTGCAGCAAACTTCCTGACAGGAAGTGGAAAATCTGAAATCGATGCTCTGTTCTAGGGCCTGCCTATAAATGTCCTTGATATTTATTAGAATACATGCACTTCATACGTCTTCCACTAGATGTCGACAGGCAGTGAGAGAAGAAATGGAGTGTATAACTTGATCTGGGGTCGAATAAAAGCTCTTTGTATGACGTGTCACCAGTTTCTTGTTTTCTGGAGAGCGCGTGAAGGGACCTGGTTTTGCCTTCTGATAAGCTGTCGTTATAGACGACTAATATCTCCGGCTTTGATTTTATTTGATACATGTGACAATATCATCGTAAAGTATGTTTTTTCAATATAGTTTTATTAGATTATTGAAATTTATTCGGGACGTTAGGCGTGTTGCGTTGTGTGCCTTTGTTCAGGAAGGAGAGCTTCGCGCCACTTTGCTAGCTTTCCGTGCTAATTGACTGGAGAAGAGGACATTCTAAATCCAAACAACGATTGTTCTGGACAAAGGACCCCTTGTACAACATTCTGATGGAAGATCGTCAAAAGTAGGACCCATTTTATGATGCTATTTCATATATCTGTCGAATATGTTGTACTAGTAGTTTGCGCCCAGAGTTTGGGCACTCTCTCGCTATAACTAAGCTGGATGTCGTAATGAAGTTATTTTTAGAATTCTAACACGGCGATTGCATTAAGAACTAGTGTATCTATCATTTCCTATACAACATGTATTTTTTAGTAATGTTTATGAATAGTTATTTGGTCAGAATATGTGGGTGTCAGAAAAATATCCGGACGTTGTGGGAAAAAGATGCTACGTTAGCACAATGTATAACCACTGATTTCAGCTCTAAATATGCACATTTTCTAACAAAACATAAGTGTATGTATAACCTGATGTTATAGGACTGTCATCTGATGAAGCGTATCAAGGTTAGTCAAAAATTATATATCTTTTGCTGGTTTGTTACGATCGCTAACTTTTGCTGCTGGGGAATGGCTTGTGTTTCTGGCTATTGTGGTAAGCTAATATAATGCTATATTGTGTTTTCGCTGTAAAACACTTAAGAAATCGGAAATATTGGCTGGAATCACAAGATGCCTGTCTTTCATTTGCTGTACACCATGTATTTTTCAGAAATGTTTTATGATGAGTATTTAGGTATTTGACGTTGGTGTCTGTAATTACTCTGGCTGCTTCGGTCCTATTTGTGACGGTAGCTGTGATGGTAGCTGCAATGTAAAACTGATTTATACCTCAAATATGCACATTTTTCAAACAAAACATAGATTTATTGTATAACATGTTATAAGACTGTCATCTGATTAAGTTGTTTCTTGGTTAGTTTGGTTGGTTCTTGGTTAGTTAGGTTGGCTTTGTGCATGCTACCTGTGCTGTGAAAAATGTCTGTCCTTTTTTGTATTTGGTGGTGAGCTAACATAAATATATGTGGTGTTTTCGCTGTAAAACATTTAAAAAATCGGACATGTTGGCTGGATTCACAAGATGTTTATCTTTCATATGCTGTATTGGACTTGTTAATGTGTGAAAGTTAAATATTTCTAAAAAATATATTTTAAATTTCGCGCCCTGCACTTGAAGTGGCTGTTGTCATATTGTGCCCGGCTTCGGGCTTGCAGCCCAAAGAAGTTAACCAGCATGGCTACCACAGCATTCTGCAGCGATACGCCATCCCATCTGGCTTGTGCTTAGTGGGACTATCATTTGTTTTTCAACAGGACAATGACCCAACACACATCCAGGCTGTGTAAGGGCTATTTAACCAAGAAGGAGAGTGGTAGAGTGCTGCATCAGATGACCTGGCCTTCACAATCACCCGACCTCAACCCAATTGAGATGGTTTGGGATGAGTTGGACCACAGAGTGAAGGAAAAGCAGCCAACAAGTGCTCAGCATATGTGGGAACTCCTTCAAGACTGTTGGAAAAGCATTTCAGGTGAAGCTGGTTGAGAGAATGCCAAGATTGTGCAAAGCTGTCATCAAGAAAAGGGTGGCTACTTTGAATAATCTAAAATATATTTTGATTTAACACTGTTTTGGTTACTACATGATACCATATGTGTTATTTCATAGTTTGATGTCTTCACTATTATTCTACAATGTAGAACAACAGTAGAAATTAAGAAAATCCCTTGAATTAGTAGGTGTGTTACTGTACAATACCTTTACACGGAACAGTCTTACACTGACTCTTAAAGGTCCAATGCAGCCATTTTTATCTCAATATCAAATAGTTTCTGTGGGAACAATTAAGTACGTTACTGTGATTGTTTTAAATTAAAAAAAGGTCAAAAAGAAGAAAAACAATTCTTATTAGCAAAAAGCAATTGATCAAGCAAGAATTTAGCTATTGGTTTATTTTCTAATCTACCATTTGGTGATGTCACCAGGCAGGCCAAAACTTCATCCCACCAACACAGGCAGACCTTTCAGGCCGTCTTTTCAAACAGCTCTTACATTTAAAGGGCATTATCATCATTTTAACAATTTCACAGTATTATTCCAACCTCATAGTGTGGAAACATATAAAATAGGGATGTAACGATTCAAATGTTTAAAGGTACATTTCAAAATGTTTCCCCAGCACCACCCCAACATCAACATATGTGAAAACTGCGCGTTTCTGTGTTTTGTAGTAAAAAAAAAAAGTTTAATTGGAACTGACAGCATTTTTTTCGCAACGCTAAATCTTCTTAACATCTGTTCATATACACCCCCAGGAAGAATATGACAAAGCGCTGAGATATGGTAATTTTTACATTTTCATAAATTCTTAGAACGTTTTGGAATTGCGTATATGAAGATATTTGTGAAACTTCTATAGCAATATAGGGTGGGAAAGCAGTCGTGGTTTGGACAGCTAATAGAAACAAATAAAATCTAATAAAAACATCTGTCTCGTCCAGGACCAGAGTCTATGCAGACCGGTGCACAATAGCCAATCAAAGCTACAATAGGCCTTTATTCAAACAAGCCATTGCTACACAGGCCTGCCATCATTCACTTTGAACTGGACTGTGTGTTTACAGGCAGTTGCAACAGCGCAACTTTAGATCATTAGAACGCATTTGCCAAATGCCACAAAATACACCTGAATGGATTTCTGCAAAAATGTAAATACCACGGGTGTCCTCTTACATTTATGAAATTTACAGTCCCATTGATCAAACAAGCATGAAAAGGTAGGCTCTCTCTCAGTTATGCACATCAACAAGATCAATAACTAATGCTGGCCAGCGCAAGATGAGCTAAAATATAACAAAGGTACATTAGATAAACCCTCTCAAACTTTTTCAGCAAGTTGGCCGTCAAAATTGCACTGATAAACAATGGGGAATTGTAGCCTACTCGTCCTTCTGCAGCTTGCCTGCCTGCCTAAAGTTTCCTAGCTTGCGTACCAGGGGTACGCGCAATGCCGTCGAGGGTACGCCAAATAAAAATGGTATTCACATTTTAAAAAATATATATATATGTAAAAAATAAAAAAGACTTCACATTTTCAAACATTTATATTTTCCAATGCATTTGGGTGAGGTTTTTTTCTCACCTGAGTAGCCTCCTTTCACTGCCAAAAAATAAAATGAAACCATCAGAAAAATAACAACACAATGTCAAATACAGGTAGCCTAGTCAAATAATTCCAATCCCATTATCCGTTACTCTCTCGCGGGAATTCCACTAACGGTCCGCTGCTGCTCATGTTGGTATCTGTACTGATTGTGCCATGAAAAAAAAAAGCCATGACAGGGAAACACAGTGGAGTGGTAACGCTCGTGCAAGTAGTTGCTCCCGACTTCACTTGGGTACACTGCAGCATCCACCGAGAGGCTCTTGCTGCCAAGGGAATGCCTGACAGATTGAAAAACGTTTTGGACACTACAGTGAAAATGGTTAACTTTGTTAAAGCAAGGCCCCTGAACTCTCGTGTATTTTCTGCACTACGCAATAATATGGGCAGCGACCAGGTAACGCTTTTACAACATACAGAAGTGCGCTGGTTATCAAGGGGCAAAGTATTGGCACGTTTTTTTAATTTGAGAGATGAGCTTAAAGTTTTCTTTACTGACTATAATTTTCACTTGCCTGACCGCTTGCATGATGATGAGTTTCTCACACGACTGGCCTATCTGGGTGATGCTTTTTCTCTCCTGAATGATCTGAATCTAGGATTACAGGGACTCTCCGCAACTATATTCAATGTGCGGGACAAAATTGAGGTTGGAGCTCTTCTCTGTCTGCATTAACAAGGAAAACACAGGTCTTCCATCATTGTATGATTTTTTTGTGTGCAAATGAACTCAAGCTTACGGACAATGCCAAATGTGATATAGCGAAGCACCTGAGTGAGCTGGGTGCACAATTACGCAGGTACTTTCCCGGAACGGATGACACAAACAACTGGATTCGTTATCCCTTTCATGCCCTGCCTCCAGTCCACTTACCGATATCTGAATAAGAGAGCCTCATCGAAATTGCAACAAGCAGTTCAGTGAAAATTGAATTTAATCAGAAGCCATTGCAAGATTTCTGGATTGGGCTGCGCTCAGAGTATCCTGCCTTGGCAAATCGCGCTGTTAAGACACTGATACCCTTTGCAACCATGTACCTATGTGAGAGTGGATTCTCGGCCCTCACTAGAATGAAAACTAAATACAGGCACAGACTGTGTGTGGAAAATGATTTAAGACTGAGACTCTCTCCAATACAATCCAACATTGCAGAGTTATGTGCATTCTTTGAAGTACACCCTTCTTATTAACCTGTGGTGAGTTATTCACAATTTTCGATGAACAAATAAGATTTTATATGCAAGATAGTTAAATAAAGAGCAAAATTATTGATTAATATTATATTATTAGTTGTGCCCTGGTCCTATAAGAGCTCTTTGTCACTTCGCACGAAGTGGGACAAAAACTCACACTCATTCTTATGTTTAATAAATGTATCGTATAGTGTGTGTCGTATAGTGTGTGGCAGGCTTACAATGATGGCAAAAAAACAACATTTGAGAGTGCGATGACTCTGAAATGGGAGTAGATAGCCAGAGTGAATTTGCGAACGCAGGAGATATGCTAACTGCATAACAGTCGTTCAATTCTTGCTACAGTAGTTAACCAAATGACACCTGCATGTCTAGCTGTGTAGACACCAAAAAACGAAATGAGGGGAAACCCACTCCTCCAATGACGTAGCAGCTACCTCACTATCTAGCTATTGTTAAGCTCCGTGTTTTTAGCTTGCTACATAAACAGACACGCTAGCCTATTAGCCACGGTATGACTGACTTGTGATCATTGCCCTTGCTAGTTTGATTGTATTGCCTTTCCCAGGATTAGTTACATGAGTTTTTGTTCCAAAATATTGATTAATTGAAACTGAAACAGTGCACTCCGAATGAAGGCAGCAAACAATGTAGCAGGACAGCTGTGATTTACAACCTGATAGCAATATTATTTGGACTACCAAGAAATGTATTGGTGAATTACATGAATCATGCATTGCACTGCATCCATCTATTCTGCAATGCCTTAGTGTACGTCGTGGAACGTTGAGTCACATAGAACCTGTTTTTAAAAACTCTTATCAAGTTGGCTTTGTAACAAACTGGGAATTTGATATTGACTGATTTTAGGATTGTCTGTTTGTTTCATATCGGCAAAGTAGTTAAAACGCTGCCAGTCCCACTTTGTGTTTCCAATGCCTACTGGTTGATGTCATTGGAAACACGTACCTTTATCTTTTTTGACTACAAAACATAGAAATGTGCCATTTTCACAAATGTTGATGTTGGGATGGTGCTGAAGATGATGAATATCAAGTTACAAAAATGAGAAATGTCGCTTTAAGATAGAATGCACCCGGGATGTACTGTAGTATGCACAGGTCAGAAAATCGTTTAAAACGTTACAATCATTGGTTCACAAAATGTTTTGCTCATGTTACTTTCTAGCTTCCCGAAAATACCTCTCAGCTTTTGTGACAACTAATAGGTCCTCTCCAATGTCGAACAAAGCATGTAACTGCGTTGACAGTCATCAATCTACAAGTAACTTTGCATGCGGAACAACCCCAGGCAATATCAGTAGCCTTGTCAAACTGCGCACTGTGCGACGTTTCACGCGTTGACCAATGAGAGGTAGGCAGTCTATTCCTGATTTTGCACATCTGCGCACCACACTTTAGCATTAAAATGCTTGTAAATTGGCTTGCTCAATATTAGGCTTTATTAGTTGAGTGACAACCAATGTCATTTGATAGGTTATTCTTATCAAATGCGCTGTTGAAAATTGTGTTTCAGTGGAATTAAAGTAAGTTACCAGAGACACTCTCATCTGGCTATAGCCTACCTGCTGAACGGTGCTTACGTTAGATTCGATTTTGATTGTTCAGGTCCGCCATCAGCAATAGTTTCGGTAGTTGTTCAGTGTTTCTGGTCATTTGTAGATATCCACGGTAAAGTTGATAATTTTAAAACAAGGAGAGCAATCCCTTTTGTGAGCAAACGGGAGGTGAAGTTTACTCCATAAAAACTTCTAAATGGTCAAAACCATTCCATTTTGAGATGGGGTGAAACCCGAAGTTGTGCTATATATTCATTGGGTATCATGGCATGGCACATGTTTTAAGATAGATATTGATACATTACTAAATCAAATCAAATTTTATTTGTCACATGTGCCGAATACAACCGAATTCACCTTACAGTGAAATGCTTACTTATACAAGCCTTTAACCAACAATGCAGTTTCAAGAAAATACCTAAAAAAAAGTAAGAAATAAAATTAACAAATAATTAAAGAGCAGCAGTAAAATAACAATACCGATGCTATATACAGGGGGTACCTGTACAGAGTCTATGTGCGGGGCCACCAGATAGTCTAGGTAATTTGTACATATAGGTAGAGTTATTAAAGTGCCTATGCATAGATAATAACAGAGAGTAGCAGCAGCGTAAAAGGGGGGGGGGGGGGGGGGGGGGGGGATGCAAATAGGGAAGCCATTTGATTAGATGTTCAGGAGTCTTATGGTTGGGGGTACAAGCTGTTTAGAAGCCTTTACTAGCTCAAACACTTAAGTGGGTGATGGAGATTTCAGATCAAAAGTGGTGGGAGAAAATACATAATTCTCTCTCACACACACAAGTCAGCTTAGACAGAGAGGTCCAGCTCATGAGCTCCATCATTAGCAGATTTTAATTTAGAATGGAAGATGTATGTTTATGCAACAAATGTTAGTGCATCAAATCGTGTCTAACCGAATTGCATCGATTCGTTCCTCTAATCAAACCAAATCGCATCAAATCGTTTCAAACTAAAATGTATCGTTCCTGTTTCTTTGACCAGTGTAGTCAAAAATGTTATTTTCCTGTGTTTTATGTATACAGTATTTCCACACTGAGGTTGGAGTAATACTGTGAAATTGATGACAATGCCCTTTTAGTGTGGAATGAAGCCTGTTGTGGTGGGATGAAGTTTTGGCTTTCCTGGTGACATCACCAGGTGGTAAATTAGTTAATAGAACAATCTAAACCTTTATTTAACTTGGCAAGTCAGTTAAGAACAAATTCTTATTTTCAATGACGGCCTACACTAGCCAAACCTGGATGACGCTGAGCCAATTGTGCCCCGCCCTATGGGACTCCCAATCACAGCTGGTTGTGATACAGCCTGGATTTGAACCAGGGTGTCTGTAGTGACGCCTCTAGCACTGAGATGCAGTGCCTTAGACCTCTGCGCCACTCGGGACCAATAAGGAAGAGAGTTTCAAACATCTCCTTCTTATTCAGACCACTCCCAGACAGTACTAGCAAAATTGTTGCTTGAGAAATTGCTATTTTCTAAGAAGCCATTTTTTTTTTTTTTTTGCATTTTAATTGAAAACAAATCAAAGTAAGGTACTGTGGTTAGCCAGAAATGAATTCATATTTTTTTTAAACAGCTGCATTGGACATTTAATTCTCACATATACATATGCCCCTTTCTATGCAGGTAACTGCCAAATAAAGGAAACACCAACATAAAGTGCCTTAATAGGGCGTTGTGCCACCATGAGCAACCAGAATAGCTTCAATGCGCATAAATTCTACAAGTGTCTGGAACTGTATTGGAGGGATGAGACAATTCTTTCACTGTTTGGTGTTTTGTTGATGTTGGTGGGAAACACTGTCTCAGGACTTGCTCCAGAATCTCCCATAAGTGTTCTATTGAGTTGAGATCTGGTGACTAAGACCCCTCTTCCAAAGTGTCTGAGACCTCTTCTTCTAGCCATCATGGTACAGTAGACAAAATAATGGGCAACTGGGCGTTTTTATACATGACCCTAAGCATGATGGGATGTTATCTGCTTAACTGACTCAGGAACCACAGCTGTGTGGAAGCACCTGTTTTCAATTGACTTTGTATCCCTCATTTACTCAAGTGTTTCCTTTATTTTGGCAGTTACCTGTATATATATGCCCATTTCTTATGCACCATATACATATGCCCCTTTCTTAATCTTAATGGCATGTTAAACAATGATTTTCTTTATTCATCAGAACAGATTAGAATTACAGTGATTAAGAATGTGATTTCAACTGCACAGTTCAATTTTCATATCAAAAGCCTTACCAAGTTAGAACATGTACTAATGAGAGAGAGAGAGACTTCTGTCTATGATCGAGAGAGAGATCGAAAGAGAGTCGCATCGACTTGCAACACACATCGACTTTGAGGGAATGAACCCTGTTCGTTCGTTGTCTAGATGAATGTAAAGGCCAGGATGTGGGTTCTTAATTAACAGTGCTGCTAATTAACAAGCATTTGAAAAACGGGGGGGGGGGGGGGGGGACACGGCGGGCCGCCACCACCACCACCGTAGTAATCACACGCTTCGTTGAGGCCAGTGCCAGCCCACTACTCAGTATGCAGCCCCCCCGTCTACCAATAACATGAGTGGGAGATCATTGAGACATTAACACTGGTCAATAAATGGAGGCCCCACTATTGCATATAAACCATCCCAACAGAGGCCAATAGCCTCAGGCAGGGTAGAGAGAGGAGGAGAGTAAGGAAACGCCTCAGAGAGAGGCAGGGAGAGGAGAGGGAAGAGGGAGAGAGAAAGAGAGAGGGGAGAGAGAGAGGGAGAGGAAGAAAGAGAGGAGAGAGAGCCCCACACATCCTCTCTGAGCAGCAGGTGAGCAATGGGTTTTGACATTTACACCCACGCACACCGCTAACTTTAATTAAGACGTGATTGTGTTGTTTTGTTGAAGTGAAGTGGCTGCTACAGTAGACATGCCGTGGTGGATGCTCTACCTACTGTACATCCACATTCCCCATAACAGATTCTCTGAAGGTATACATCCAAACAACATGCTTTTTCAAAACCAGGAAGTAGAAAGCTGATCAATTCAACTACTCATTGAAGTCCTATTTACAGTGAGAAACGACACATTGAAGAGCCATGATGAGTCGATCTAAGAGCGCAGAACAGCTGTTGACCCAGCAAGGCCTGTATCCACAAAGCGTCTCAGAGTAGGAGTGCTGTTCTGGGATCAGTTTTGTCTTTTAGATCATAATGAATAATATTATATGGACAGATCCTAAATAAGCACTCCTACTCTGAGACACTTTTTGGATACAAGCCCAGCACCTACTCTGCGAGGCTTTGTGGATACGGGCCCTGGTGTGCTACAGAGACAGCCTAGTACAGTACCCATGTACTGACATCAACCTCTCTACTGTACCACTTGTGTGAATCTGCCAGCCAAACAACCTGACTCAGCATCTCTGTCTCTCTCTCTACTGAACTCTGTTGAACCGTGCTCATCCATTCTCTCTCAGAGAAAGCCTGGTGATTTAGTTTTCATTTGGATGTGGATTTCATCCCTATCAAGCGTCAGCAGACCAGTATCAAACGCATGTGAACACTGTGCTGTGGGGCTTGTAGCCTTGTAAACAGCAGCTGGCAGTCCTCCAGACCCCCTCCAGTGACGTGGAGTTGTGACACTGATCCCAGCCCTATCGCTCCCTCACAGCACACACACACACACCGTATAATAGACCCTTCAAAGCTCACCTCTATCTATATTTTATTTGCGTCTGTGTGTAGTGTGTGTGTTTTCTTCCCTCCTCCGCCTCCTTCCTTCGCCATCCTTGGCTTCTTTATTGCTTGTTGTTGACATGGATCTCTTTAGCCTTCAACAGGAGGCAGCAGGGGGGGGGGGATCTTCTGCTGCTAACCAGACGCCTGCCGCCTGCTACCACACTACCCATAGTGCACTGCTCTGCCAGGGCAACAGACAGAGTTATTATTGAGCGGGTCAGGACCCAAATGGATCCCTATTCCCTACATGGTGCACTACTGTTGGCCAGAGCCCTATAGGGTACCCTAAGGGGCCCTGTTCAAAAGTAGTGCACTATACAGGGAATAGGGTGCCATTTAGGACGTGTCCTCAGACACAGCAGACAGCCAGTAGTGCTTGAGGCAAAGACACACACACTGAAATGATGTTCTCAAACAGACTCCATGGTGTCCTCTTTATTCTGACAGCGAGCGGTGGAACATCCACAAATAAATAAGCAGCTTGGCCAGACGTGACTGCTGCTGCCATCTCAGGCCTGGAGGGGCTGGAGAAAAAATGATTGTTTTTATTGTGGGATGGTGCTGTCTGTGTGAACAGGCTAAGTGCTGTGTGTCTGTGCCACTCCGACAAGGGCAAATGGGTGATATTAACAGTGTCTAAAGGATTTCTAAGGACACATTGAGAGTGTTATGGTCAGTTCTGAGGGCTGAATGGTTACGACAAAAGCCTGGTATATACAGACACATACTGTGTACAATATGAAGAAGAATCTATGATGCAAGTTCTGGAAATCAACATGGTCTTGGTGGAGAGGGTAGTTTAAGAATGCACACAGAATTTTAAGCATCTTTATGAACTGCCATTTTGTTTTTGCATTTTTGCCAGAGGGAATATAATAGATTTTTGTGTTGACGCCGGTTTATTTAAATGGCCAGAGCAAAAAAATCTTTAAATGCTGCTGATGATAATGAAAAGAATAAAATAACTCCCCAGCCGGCTAATAAAAGAAAGCAGACAGGTGTGTTTGAAGGTCCTCCTTCAAAGGCCGGCTCGACACCATGGCCGCGTCGGGGGAATTTCTGTTATTAATTGAAGTTAATTTTCGGGGATATCAGTTTTCCGGGCACGTGGGAAAGATTGATAGCCCTTGCCACTGTGTCTCCCGAGTGTTGGGAAAATGACACTGTTTCTTCACCATTGAGCTTTCACTTTTATCCTCACAAATCAAATTATAAACATCGCAGCCCAACCTTGCTGGGGATCTGGCTGGAGGAGATTTCCATAAGATTAATTAGGCTCGCCAGCCAAAGACAGGGATGGGCGGAAGGGGCACATTTAAAAAAAAAAAATACGATGGGAGGAGGTTGCATAGAGGGGGTGGGCGGGAGCCGGTGGGAAGGCATTCGTTGCAGTATGTGAATAAGGGAAGTCAATTGGACAACAGCTAATTAGTGTGGACTAGCATGGATTCTCAAAGACACCAGAGGACACCGGACCCTCTCCCTCCTCTCCCCTCTCTGGGCCTGTGATGTGGAGGGCCACGTGGTGAACCCCACATTTAATTAGAACACTTTGATACCCACAGGAGAGCCTGGCGAGCCCCGGGGCATCCTAAACACTGACTGACACACGGCACACTCCGGTCGCTCCCCGCTCTCCAATTAGAGACGCACCACGCTGTGCTACCACACACTCCATACACACATCTATGACCGTACCACTACTACACAAGCTCCACACACACATCTACAGCACATCTACGCACAGCCGCCAGTTGCCAGACCAAACAAGCACAGCCTTAACCCGCCCGTCAGTATTTGTGTGCCTTTCCAATTTGGATTAAATGGTGCCTAAGATGCCCTGAAGGGTGTCAGAGAGAGAATCTCTCACCTGAGCTGATCGAGGTACAGAGAGACTGCAAACCGAGTGATTAAAACAAGGATTATTTTTTAGGGGCGATAGAGAGAGAGAATGGAGGGATTGGTGTTTGCAAACTGTCTGGCATGAGGAACAGACACACAGAGTTTGGTTGGCACGCCGATGTACAATCTGCAATATTAATGTGGGTTGGGCTGAATAAATGATAACAATACGGGTAGCTTTGCTGTGTTACACTGGTGTATTTTTGATGTGTAGGGATAAACCTGGCACCACAACATTTTACAATACTTGACTTACGTGAACAAACACTGGGTTCATGCATTATGCAAATCAGGACGCTTTCATCCACCAAGTGTTTAGTAAACACACTGCTTACTCTTTAGCTAACAAGATGTTGCTGTGCATAATAGATCTTCAAATCTGCTCTCTGTCTCTGTCGCCAGATGGAGAAAAGAAGCAAGTTGTCGTGTCATTTCTTGTATTATTTAACACTTTCCCCCCGCCGTCGCTTCCCCCGCTGCTCAATGACAAACAAACACAAACAACGAAAACATCGAGAGAGGCCTCGCACACTGTTGTTGTTCTGTCACGGAACGCAATCCTGTGAAGATAGTTCCTTTTGCATAACACACCCCTGTTATAAATGTATTATCCAGCTTTGAAATATTAATAATATGAATCTGACATGTACTTCTCTCAAAGAGAAAGAGACTATCTCCACCGCGACGGGAGAATTGTGTGCTTAGAGGTTTTAATCAAAAGAAATCAATAGGGTAAATATTTTATTTCGAAAGACAACGGCAACTCACAATACCGAACGCCATCACAGACTTTGCATGCGTCTGTCAACGTTAATTCTTCTAGAAGTCTGTCATATGAAAACATACTGCATGTCAGGCCGTGTGAGGAACCAGCTGAGAGACTCTAAGACATTGCTGTAATGGTGTTGCTAGGATGGGGTCCTATCTCAACACAACAAGCCTGTGTCCTGTGTGCTCGTCTGTTTATCCAAGCTTCAGTCGGTTGCAGTGTTTCGTCAATAACCTTGTTTGGTCAGAGATGATCTTTATCGATGGAGGAAATCAAACAAACAGAGAGCACTAATGGTTTGATAATCACTGACAAGGACAGGGCTCCTCTTAACCACTATGAGCTGGATGGTAGGCTTAGTGGTGGCTAGAGGAGGAGCGTTTTGTTTCCAACACCCCCCTTCCCCTAACCCCTCCTTCACAGATTATAAAACCTTATTACCATACCCCTCCTGACACTCTCTCACCCCCCCAAACACCCTGCCGCCCCAACGCACGCCCACCCCCAGACACTCTCTCACCCCCCCCACACACCCTGCCGCCCCAACGCACGCCCACCCCCAGACACTCTCTCGCCCCCCCCACTCCCAGAGGTGTTGGTTGTCCCTTCCCTTCCCTCACCACACAACCCCCCACCTGCCCCCTTACACCCCCTGCCCCCCTCCCCCTCGGTACATGTGGGGACCGGGGACCCCAAAACACCCCCAGATGGGTTCTCATTACCCCATGCCGACACCACTCATACGCCTTTTTAAGCATAAAACCACATTGTATACAAATAAATGACATATGCCTTCAAAAGCCAGGTCCTATACATATAGATGTTGCTAAAACTTAGCGTGACTGGCTGAAGTGAACTTTGATTCGTGTGGAACTCCAACAGCTGTCAGAAATTACGTCCAATCATCTTTCCTCTAGGCACGGATTGGGCGGCGAGCCCAGACTGTGAGCGCCAATGGCTTTATTGGGCCCGACAAATTGAGCGACTGTTAGAAAGCCAGTCATTTGGCCCCTATTCACTTTGTCGTTGTTTGCCTAGATTTTGGCGGTAATACCAGCTGTATATCACTTTGAGGTTGAATGTGGTGTATGGTGTACTCACCGCCGAAGTGTATAAGATTTTCACCCCTCTCAGTTCTTTTTTTCTCCTGTTTTCAGTTCTGTCTTCTGTATCAAAGTGCCTCTCAGCACAGCTTGTGTTCCTTTCAGAAGTGATTTGTCAAAACGTGATTGAGGGACGCATCTTTCTCACTCTCACGTCAGCCTCTCCGACTTCCCACCCTTTTAGAGGGGATGTGAGCGAGATGGAAGGGAGCTGTCAGAGGATCCCGAGCATCTGTATCAATCAACGTGGATTTGTTGTTGGAAACAGACTTGTACTGTACAAATCAGTTATCAGGTTACTGACTCTATGTATAATTAAGGCCTGGGGCTTTTAAAAATCACCATTCTCTTTTGCTATGCTATATCAAGTCAATTTGATGACAAGCATAAACATGCTACGGTGAGTTAGCTATAGGGACCTCGACAGTTCATGTAGCCAGTGTGATCATGGTAAAAGTGAATAGGGGCCAAATACTGGAGCATACACAGACAAAAAATAAGTCTAGGTCTCTCTAAGGTCAGATTGGCTGCTTTATTATATTATTTTTTAATATCTTCCTTTTATTTATTCAATAAAAGGTTTGATTTCCTCCCAAAACTCTTATCAACCATCACTTTCCATCTGGGAGAAAAAAAAGAGTTTAAACAATAAAACCTTTTGAATAGCTCGACCAGAATCTTCAGCCAAGTCTGTTGCTTTCCAATGATACACTGCCTGCCTCGTACTCACTACAGACTACACACTTGATATGCTTCTTCTTCTTCTTCTTCTTCTTCACTGGAGCGTTCATTACTCCAAAATGGAATGGAACAAGCCGGTCACAAAATCCAATCAAAGGTCTCAACATGGAAACGGTTGGAACTGGTACATGAGGTACTTCTTAAACAGCTCCATAATCACTCAGGCCAAGCGACCAAAACATATAACACTGCTGAGCTTCATCCATTCAACAGCTGCTAGCCATTACCATTTGTTATATATTCTGTATATCAACAAGGAAAACATGAAATAAAGAGTTCCATATGGTTTCAAAATGCCATTTGTGTGTAGGACGTTAAACGGTTTGGAGTAATTTAACATGATCCGTTCGGAGAAAGAATCTCTCCCCCTTCTAGCAAATGTTCCTCCACAAAGACACAAAAACATATGGCGTGGAAGGCATGCAAGTACAATAACATTTACACTGGAAATCACAACCACATTGTGGGCTTGTGTTGTGTCAGGTAAGCAGCTCCATCCAAACCAATCCACACACTGTGCTGTGCTGCTAGGTTCCCTGCTGTCTGCTGGTGGGTGTCAGGCCTGTTGCTGCTTGGCTCACAGACATACAGTGTTGGCAGGGGCCCAGGATAGCCTATTAAGGGGAACGCCAGCCAACGCCGAGAGACAAACAAGGCTCGTCTCGTCTCCGCTCCGTGACGTTGTGTTACGTTAAGGCTTTAATCGGTGACAGTTCGCCGCTAAACTGTTGTAAACACTCCTCGTCAGCGTGGGCGGAACTGTGAGAGAAGAGCTAACGGCAATCTGTTGGTAAATTAATGAGGAGGGGCTTTTCCCCTCCTCCTGCCCCCCGTTGGCATGATGCCAGGCCTGGAGTATCAACAGGCTGGCAGGGAGAGGAGGAGAGAAGGACGGGGGAGAGGAAGGTGGAGGAGAGGAGGGGAGTGGAGGGAACGGGAGGGGGTGGGAGAGGAGCCCTCGGGATCCAGCGGAGGAGAGGAGATGGGGGGTTTAATGTGAGAGGATCAAGACGGATTCAAGGTTTCCCGCTAAAAATAACTCCCAGTCTCCCACCACCATATTCTATCCAGTATCCACATCCTAGTCTGGAGCTGGCTGCACTCTCTGTGAGTTCAAAGTGACAGTCCACATTGAGCAGGGTTGCTCTGCCTGTGCCAGAGAAGGCTTTTAGCTGCAGCTAATTTACAAAATGGCTTGTGTGAACAACCCCTGGCCTCACCCCACCCCCTTTCCTCACTTCAAAGCAACTT
Source organism: Salvelinus namaycush (assembly GCF_016432855.1). Taxonomy (NCBI): domain Eukaryota; kingdom Metazoa; phylum Chordata; class Actinopteri; order Salmoniformes; family Salmonidae; genus Salvelinus; species Salvelinus namaycush. Next base: position 4,854,307 of record NC_052344.1, on the reverse strand, counting down.
TGTTAGGGGAGAGATTAGACTACACTTAACCCCTAACGAGCCATATGACGGACAGAAGAAAAGGTTTTTTAACTGCACCTTTATTTGATGGTTTCAATATGAGCCACGGGGTGGGGTGGGGAGGTCTAGAGCTCTTGATGGCTTCATATATAAAAAACCTTCTGTCTCCGACCGGCACGACTCATACCCACCTCCTTTTGACTAGACACAGCTGTTTGACTATACACAGCTATTTCCTCACACTCTCTCACTTCTTTTTTTTGTGTGTTGCAAAATAGGCCAAAGTAACTTCCAAGGGTTTCCCCCTGGGGTTTATGTGATATTTAACTACGGCTACAGTGGCATTTACTAATTTTATATGTGCAGAATTTATGTCAGAATCTTATTCAGAGATTTCCGGGACGCGGAGCAAAGGTGGCCCGGTCTCTGTCCCACTGTGTATACAGTGGTATTAAGTGAACTATTCACAACACGTACGGTGACATGTGCATCGCTATTTTGTCTATAACTCTGCTGCCTTTCCTCACCTCGCGCCACAATTAAATGCTAACCTTAGCATTTGGAGAGGGTGACCTGCAGGAGCCAATTTGTTGTCCGCTGCACCTCACCTTCAACACAGAAGAGCCAGCTAAACGCAGTGGGGTGTCTTGTCAAAGGAAGCCTCTCTGAGGGGCCATCTTGTTGACAGGGACATGGGATAAATCAAACAACACGAACACAGAGACACACACTGTGGCTCGGTATAGAGTCACCCTGGAAAGAGTCTATTAACAAGCTGCGTCTAAAATGACACACAGTCATTTCCTCCACAGTACACTTCTTTTCACTACTAGAGCCACATAGGCGTTCCACATAGGGCTCTGGTCCAAGGTAGTGCACTATACAGGGGAATAAAATGTCATTTGAGATGCAGCTAGAGTCCAGAAAGACACTTTCAGCATCCCAAGCTTTAACCAGTGGCCTCTGCATACATATAGCGATTAAACCAGAAACTGTCCTGAAAGACAGTCCTTCACCATAAAAAAAAAACCCGTCAATATTGAAGTCAAGTCAAAGTTACAGTATGGAGAATTGGGGAAAATGAAAGAACGATAAAAGGAAATGCCTGAAAAACGGTTCAGAGGATTGACCCGCGGGGCTTAAAATCAAATTGCGACGGTATTGTATTCCCTCCCATTTCCAGTAGTGCCGGTAAGCTCCTTATTGATACACATGTGATGAGACCACCCATACCTGGGGCTCATCCCCCTGTCATTGTACAAGACGGAGGATAGGAGGGGGAGAAGGGGAGAAATCACAGGACCCTTTTCTTATTCTAAAAGCTAAAGTTAAATCCCCTGGGTGGGTTTCTGTCTCACTCCTGAATCAATAAAATAATTACCTTCTGGTCTGCCTGCTCGTTCATCAAGTACTTTAATGTTTTATGCAAAAAAATTAAAAGCATTCATCTTATTCCCCTTTTTTTCCGACTGGCGGAGGAAGGATCGGTCGGTGCCCACTTTTATCTCTGTAAAGTTGCTGATGTGCAGTTTTGAGATTTCTATAAAACATACTGTATCGCACAGATTGCTTTTTAATTTTATGTTTAGTCTACAGGAACCCAGATTATTGCACTCAGTGGACTGGGTTGAGAAAGAAATTTGAGTATCAGCATAACTGTTCTGTTTAAAATAAATCTGCTCTGAGCCAATGAGAGGGCAAGTCATGTAATGATTTTGTTTAAATAAACAAAATGGGCAGTTTTTCCTGAGATTCCTCTGTTTGTAATTGTCAGTTATAACCGTTAACATCTGTTTGGCTCTGACGT